>NC_057811.1:58067699-58228692 GCF_018294505.1 Triticum aestivum
GCCTTGGGCGCCTCCCTCCTCCCCTGCTACACCTCTCCCTCTCGCAGAAGCTCGGCGAAGCCCTGCCGAGATCCCGCTACATCCACCACCACACCGTCGTGCTGCTGGATCTCCATCAACCTCTCCTTCCCCCTTGCTGGATCAAGAAGAAGGAGACGTCGCTGCACCGTACGTGTGTTGAATGCGGAGGTGCCGTCCGTTCGGCATTCGGTCATCGGTGATTTGGATCACGGCGAGTACGACTCCATCAACCACGTTCATTGGAACGCTTCCGCTCGCGATCTACATGGGTATGTAGATGCACTCCTTTCCCCTCGTTGCTAGTATACTCCATAGATGGATCTTGGTGAGCGTAGGAATATTTTAAAATTCTGCTACGATCCCCAACAAATAGATGTCCACGAGAATCGTGGAGAAGTTTGTATTGAGATCCAAAAAGAGAGAAGAAGCCATCTAGCTAATAACTATGGACCCGAAGGTCTGAGGTAAACTACTCACACATCATCGGAGAGGCTATGGTGTTGATGTAGAAGCCCTCCGTGATCAATGCCCCCTCCGGCAGGACGCCGGAAAAGGCCCCAAGATGGGATCTCACGGGTACAGAAGGTTGCGGCGGTGGAATTACGTTTTCGTGGATGCCTCTGTTGGTTTGGGGGTACGTAGGTATATATAGGAGGAAGAAGTACGTCGGTGGAGCAACATGGGCCCCACGAGGGCGGAGGGTGCGCCCAAGGGGGTAGGCGCGCCCCCTACCTCGTGCCCTCCTGGTTGATGTCTTGACGTGGACTCCAAGTCCTCTGGATCACGTTTGTTCCGAAAATCACGTTCCCGAAGGTTTCATTCCGTTTGGACTCCGTTTGATATTCTTTTTCTACGAAACTCTGAAATAGGCAAAAAAATAGCAATTTGGGCTGGGCCTCGGGTTAATAGGTTAGTCCCAAAAATAATATAAAAGTGTATAACAAAGCCCATTAATCATCCAAAACAGAATATAATATAGCATGAAGCAATCAAAAATTATAGATACGTTGGAGACGTATCAAGCATCCCCAAGCTTAATTCCTGCTCGTCCTCGAGTAGGTAAATGATAAAAACAGAATTTTTGATGGGGAATACTACTTGGCATAATTTTTTAATGTAACTGTCTTAATTGTGGTATGAATATTCAAATCCGAAAGATTCAAGATAAAAGTTTAATATTGACATAAAAGCAATAATACTTCAAGCATACTAACTAAGCAGTTATGTCTTCTCAAAATAACATGGCCAAAGAAAGTTCATCCCTACAAAATCATATAGTTTAGTCATGTTCCATTTTCGTCACACAAGAATGCTCTCATCATGCACAACCCCGATGACAAGCCAAGCAATTGTTTCATACTTTAGTAATCTCAAACTTTTTCAATCTTCATGCAATACATGAGCGTGAGCCATGGATATAGCACTATGGGTGGAATAGAATATAATGATGGGGATTATGTGGAGAAGACAAAAAAGGAGAAAGTCTCACATCGACGCGGCTAATCAATGGGCTATGGAGATGCCCATCAATTGATGTCAATGTGAGGAGTAGGGATTGCCATGCAACGGATGCACCAGAGCTATAAATGCATGAAAGCTCAACAAAAGAAACTAAGTGGGTGTGCATCCAACTTGCTTGCTCACGAAGACCTAGGGCATTTGAGGAAGCCCATTGTTGGAATATACAAGCCAAGTTCTATAATGAAAAATTCCCACTAGTATATGAAAGTGGCAAAACAAGAGACTCTCTATCATGAAAATCATGGTGCTACTTTGAAGCACAAGTGCGGAAAAAAGGATAGTAGCATTGTCCCTTTTTTTTCTTTTTTTTCTTGGGCCTTTTTTTTATTTGGCCTATTTTTGGGACAATGCTCTATGAATGATGATCATCACACTTCTATTTATTTACAACTCAATGATTACAACTCAATACTAGAACAAGGTATGACTCTATATGAATGCCTCCGGCAGTATACCGGGATAATGAATCAAGAGTGACATGTATGAAAAATTATGAACGGTGGTTTTGCCACAAATACAATGTCAACTACATGATCATGCAAAGCAATATGACAATGATGAACGTGTCATGATAAACGGAACGGTGGAAAGTTGCATGGCAATATATCTCGGAATGGCTATGGAAATGCCATCATAGGTAGGTATGGTGGCTGTTTTGAGGAAGATATAAGGAGGTTTATGTGTGAAAGAGCGTATCATATCACGGGGTTTAGATACACCGGCGAAGTTTTCACCAACTCTCAATGTGAGAAAGGGCAATGCACGGTACCGAAGAGGCTAGCAATGATGGAAGGGTAAGAGTGCGTATGATCCAAGGACTCAGCATTAGTCATAAAGAACTCACATACTTATTGCAAAAACCTACAAGTCATCAAAAACCAAGCACTACGCACATGCTCCTAGGGGGATAGATTGGTAGGGAAAGACCATCGCTCGTCCCCGACCGCCACTCATAAGGAAGACAATCAAAGAACACCTCATGTTTCAAATTTGTTACATAACGTTTACCATACGTGCATGCTACGGGACTTGCAAACTTCAACACAAGTATTTCTCAATTTCACAACTACTCAACTAGCACAACTTTAATATCACTACCTCCATATCTCAAAACAATCATCAAGCATCAAAATTCTCTTAGGAAAGTTTTTACTAGTCTTGAATACCTAGCATATTAGTATTAATTTCCCAATTTAAGCAAATTACCATGCTGTTTAAGACTAACAAAATAATATAAGTGAAGCATGAGAGAATAATAGTTTCTATAAAACAAAGCCACCACCGTGCTCTAAAAGATATAAGTGAAGCACTAGAGCAAAAACTATATAGCTCAAAAGATATAAGCGAAGCGCATAGAGTATTCTAATAAATTCCGAATCATGTGTGTGTCTCTCAAAAGGTGTGTACAGCAAAGATGATTGTGGTAAACTAAAAAGCAAAGACTCAAATCATACAAGACGCTCCAAGCAAAACACATATCATGTGGTGAATAAAAATATAGCTCCAAGTAAAGTTACCGATGGAAGTAGATGAAAGAGGGGATGCCTTCCGGGGCATCCCCAAGCTTTGGCTTTTTGGTGTCCTTAGATTATCTTGGGGTGCCATGGGCATCCCCAAGCTTAGGCTCTTGCCACTCTTTGTTCCATAATCCATCAAATCTTTTACCCAAAACTTGAAAACTTCACAACACAAAACTTAACAGAAAATCTCGTGAGTTCCGTTAGCGAAAGAAAATAAAACACCACTTCAAGGTACTGTAATGAACTCATTATTTATTTATATTGGTGTTAAACCTACTGTATTCCAACTTCTCTATGGTTTATAAACTATTTTACTAGCCATAGATTCATCAAAATAAGCAAACAACACACAAAAACAGAATCTGTCAAAAACAGAACAGTCTGTAGTAATCTGTAATTAACGCAAACTTCTGGAACTCAAAAAAAAATCATCCAAAATAGGACGACCTAGAAAATTTGTTTATTGATCAGAAGCAATTGGAAACAATATTTTATCACGTTCTGGTGATTTTTAACAATTGTTTTCGTGAACAGAAAGTTTCTGGAATTTTCAGCAAGATCAAATAACTATCATCCAAGAAGATCCTATAGGTTTAACTTGGCACAAACACTAATTAAAACATAAAAACAAATCTAACCAGAGGCTAGATCAAAAATTTATTCCTAAACAGAAGCAAAAAGTAAAAAACTAAAAATAAAACTGGGTTGCCTCCCAACAAACGCTATCGTTTAAGGCCCCTAGCTAGGCATAAAAGCAAGGATAGATCGGTATTGCCATCTTTGGTAGGCAATCCATAAGTGGCTCTCATAATAGGTTCCTAAGGTAATTTTATTTTCTTTCCAGGAAAGTGTTCCATGCCTTTCTTTAACGGAAATTGGAATCTAATATTCCCTTCCTTCATATCAATAATTGCACCAATCGTTCTAAGGAAAGGTCTACCAAGAATAATAGGACATGAAGGATTGCAATCTATATAAACAACAATTAAATCTACGGGCACATAGTTCCTATTTGCAACAATAATAACATCATTAATTCTTCCCATAGGTTTCTTAATGGTGGAATCTGCAAGGTGCAAATTCAAAGAACAATCATCAAATTCACGGAAACCTAACAAATCACACAAAGTTTTTGGAGTCGTGGAAACACTAGCACCCAAATCACACAAAGCATAGCATTCATGATCTTCAATTTTAATTTTAATAGTAGGTTCCCACTCATCATAAAGTTTTCTAGGGATAGAAACTTCCAACTCAAGTTTTTCTTCATAAGATTGCATCAAAGCATCAACGATATGTTTAGTAAAAGCTTTATGTTGACTATAAGCATGTGGAGAATTTAGCACGGATTGCAACAAGGAAATACAATCTATCAAAGAGAAATTATCATAATTAAATTCCTTGAAATCCAAAATAGTGGGTTCATTAATATCTAGAGTTTTGATCTCTTCAATCCCACTTTTACCAATTTTTGCATCAAGATCTAAAAATTCCGAATTTTTGGGGCGCCTTCTAGGTAAAGGTGGCTCATATTCAGTCCCATCATTATCAATATTCATATTGTAAAACAAAGATTTAATAGGGGGTACATCAATAACTTTTAGATCTTCGTCTTTATTTTCATAAAAGCTAGAAGAACATGCTTTCACAAAGCAATCTTTCTTAGCACGCATCCTAGCGGTTCTTTCTTTGCACTCATCAATGGAAATTCTCATGGCCTTGAGAGACTCATTGATATCATGCTTAGGTGGAATAGATATAAGTTTCAAGGAATCAACATCAAGAGAAATTCTATCAACGTTCCTAGCCAATTCATCAACTTTAAGCAATTTTTCTTCAAGCAAAGCATTGAAATTCTTTTGTGAATTCATAAACTCCTTCACAGTAGTCTCAAATTCAGAGGGCATCTTATTAAAATTTCCATAAGCATTGTTGTAGGAATTACCATAATTATAAGAGGAATTACTAGGGTACGGCCTAGGATTAAAGTTTCCTCTATACGCGTTGTTACCAAAATTATTCCTACCAACAAAATTCACATCCATAGATTCATTATTATTCTCAATCAAAGTAGACAAAGGCATATCATTAGGATCAGAAGAAACACTTTTAGTAGCAAATAATTTCATAAGCTCATCCATCTTTCCACTCAAAACATTAATTTCTTCTATCGCATGCACCTTTTTATTAGTAGATCTTTCAGTGTGCCATTGATAATAATTAACCATAATATTATCTAGGGGTTTAGTAGCTTCTCCTAAAGTGATTTCCATAAAAGTACCTCCCGCGGCCGAATCTAAAAGATTTCTAGAAGCTAAATTCAATCCGGCATAAATTTTTTGTATAATCATCCAAAGATTTAAACCATGTGTAGGGCAATTACGTATCATTAATTTCATCCTCTCCCAAGCTTGTGCAACATGTTCATGATCAAGTTGCTTAAAATTCATAATATCATTTCTAAGAGAGATGATCTTAGCTGGAGGAAAAGACTTAGAGATAAAAGCATCTTTGCACTTATTCCAAGAATCAATACTATTTTTAGGCAAAGACAAAAACCAAGCTTTAGCACGATCTCTTAGCGAAAAAGGAAATAGCTTCAATTTAACAATATCATTGTCCACATCTTTCTTCTTTTGCATATCACACAAATCAACGAAGCTATTTAGATGGGTAGTGGCGTCTTCACTAGGAAGGCCGGCGAATTGATCTTTCATGACAAGATTCAACAAAGCAGCATTAATTTCACAAGATTCAGTATCGGTAAGAGGAGCAATCGGAGTGCTAAGAAAATCATTGTTGTTGGTATTGGTAAAGTCACACAAGTTAGTATTATCTTGAGCCATCATGACAAGCAAGCAATCCAACACACGAGCAAACAAGAAGCAAGCGAAAAAGAGGCAAACGGAAAAGAGAGGGCGAATAAAACGGCAAGGGTGAAGTGGGGGAGAGGAAAACGAGAGGCAAATGGCAAATAATGTAATGCAGGAGATAAGAGTTTGTGATGGGTACTTGGTATGTTGACTTTTGCGTAGACTCCGCGGCAACGGCGCTAGAAATCCTTCTTGCTACCTCTTGAGCACTGCATTGGTTTTCCCTTGAAGAGGAAAGGGTGATGCAGTAAAGTAGCGTAAGTATTTCCCTCAGTTTTTGAGAACAAAGGTATCAATCCAGTAGGAGGCCACGCCCAAGTCCCTCGGACTGATACGTCTCCAACGTATCTATAATTTTTGATTGTTCCATGCTGTTATATTATCTGTTATGGATGTTTATGGGCTTTATTTTACACTTATATATTATTTTTGGGACTAACCTATTGACCCAGAGCCCAGTGCCAGTTTCTGTTTTCCCCTTGTTTGAGTGTTTCACATAAAATGGATATCAAACGGAGTCCAAACGGAATGAAACCTTCGTGAAAGTTATTTTTGGAACGGAAGCAATCCAGAAGACTTGGAGTTTACGTAAGGGAAGCAACGAGGAAGGCACGAGGCAGGGGCGCGCCCTCCACCCTCGTGGGCCCCTCGTGGCTCCCCTGACCGACTTCTTTCGCCTATATATATCCATATACCCTAAAAACATCGGGGAACAGAATAGATCGGGAGTTATGCCGCCGCAAGCCTCTGTAGCCACCAAAAACCAATTGGGACCCTGTTCCGGCACCCTGCCGGAGGGGGGATCCCTCTACGGTGACCATCTTCATCATCCCGGCGCTCTCCATAACGAGGAGGGAGTAGTTCACCCTCGGGGCTGAGGGTTTGTACCAGTAGCTATGTGTTTGATATCTCTCTCTCTCTCTCTCGTGTTCTTGAGGTGTTACGATCTTGATGTATCGCGAGCTTTGCTATTATAGTTGGATCTTATGATGTTTCTCCCCCTCTACTCTCTTGTAATGGATTGAGTTTTCCCTTTGAAGTTATCTTATCGGATTGAGTCTTTAAGGATTTGAGAACACTTGATGTATGTCTTGCCGTGGTTATCTGTGGTGACAATGGGATATCACGTGATCCACTTGATGTATGTTTTGGTGATCAACTTGCGGGTTCCGCCCATGAACCTATGCATAGGGGTTGGCACACGTTTTCGTCTTGACTCTCCGGTAGAAACTTTGGGGAACTCTTTGAAGTACTTTGTGTTGGATTGAATAGATGAATCTGAGATTGTGTGACGCATATCGTATAATCATACCCACGGATACTTGAGGTGACATTGGAGTATCTAGGTGACATTAGGGTTTTGGTTGATTTGTGTCTTAAGGTGTTATTCTAGTACGAACTCTATGATAGATCGAACGGAAAGAATAGCTTCATGTTATTTTACTACGGACTGTTGAATAGATCGAGCAGAAAGAATAACTTTGAGGTGGTTTCGTACCCTACCATAATCTCTTCGTTTGTTCTCCTCTATTAGTGAGTTTGGAGTGACTCTTTGTTGCATGTTGAGGGATAGTTATATGATCCAATTATGTTATTATTGTTGAGAGAACTGGCACTAGTGAAAGTATGAACCCTAGGCCTTGTTTCAACGCATTGCAATACCGTTTGTGCTCACTTTTATCATTAGTTACCTTGCTGTTTTTATAATTTCAGATTACAAAAACCTATATCTATCATCCATATTGCACTTGTATCACCATCTCTTCGCCGAACTAGTGCACCTATACAATTTACCATTGTATTGGGTGTGTTGGGGACACAAGAGACTCTTTGTTATTTGGTTGCAGGGTTGTTTGAGAGAGACCATCTTCATCCTACGCCTCCCACGGAATGATAAACCTTAGGTCATCCACTTGAGGGAAATTTGCTACTGTCCTACAAACCTCTGCACTTGGAGGCCCAACAACGTCTACAAGAAGAAGGTTGCGTAGTAGACATCAAGCTCTTTTCTGGCGCCGTTGCCGGGGAGGTGAGTGCTTGAAGTTATATCTTTAGATCTTGCAATCGAATCTTTTTGTTTCTTATTTTATCACTAGTTTAGTTTATAAAAAGAAAACTACAAAAAAATGGAATTGAGTTTGTCTCATATGCTTCATCTTCTTAATATCTTTCGTGAGTATGATGGGAAGGAAAATTGTGCCAAAGTGTTAGAAGAAGAACGCATTAAAATGTTTGGCACTAAATCTTTGAATGATGAGCATGATTGCAATGTTGTTAGTATGAACTCCTTGAATATCCATAGTACTAATGATGATTGCACTAGTTATGATGAAAATGTCTCCTATAAACATGTCAATTTTTGTGGAGTGCATTGGGTTTGCAAGTACACACCAAATAGGGAAGATAGATATTGCAAGAGGCATAAGCATTTAGAAACTAAATGGTTACAAGAAAGGCTAAATGTTAGAGCTGAAAATTTAAAATTTCTTAGCCATACTTGTGAACTTTGCAATGAACATGGTCATTTAAATATCAAATGCAAATTGTTTCATGATCGAATCGTGTCCAAAAATTGTGATGACTTGATTTCCCTTGCACATTATAGTGAACTTAGTTTGCTTTTGGGTTATGAAGAAATGAAACGTCAAACTAAGATTATTCCAGAATATAACCTCGAGAAATTCCTCGATATTGATCTAGAAGAAATTTATATGTATTGTGCGGTGAATTGCATTGAAAATCCTTATATTGCCAATTACATAAAGAAAATAAAACAAATAGAAGATGAAGAGAATACTAATGAAAGGGAAGAGACTTCCCAATATCCTCCTATTATTTCTTATGATGAATCAGGTAACGAGGAGGAGCTTTCTATTCAACCAATCTCATCAATAAGGAGCTCAAAAAAGAGGGATAAACCCGCACATGATGTGAAGAAGAAAAAGAAAAAACGGAGAAGCAAAGGTAAAAAGGTATCCCTCCCAAATGATGTTGCTCCTACTACTCATTGTGATGATGATAATTGCTATACTATTGGTGCTATCCATACTATTAATGATGAGAGTGATTATGCTGATGATATGAAAAGGCCCAAGCTTGGGGAAGCTATGTTTGATGAGCATGACATATTTGAGAATATATTTGCTGAAATTAATGTTTGTCCCAAGCTTGGGGATGCTATGTTCAATGAAGATGATATTTTTAGCCTCCCAAGTTTTGATATGCAAAGTTGTTATGATGATAGCATGCCCCCTACTTATGATGATTATATTGATGAAAGTGGGTTTGGAAGAGTGTCAACTTTAGGAAGTAATGATCCCACTATTTTGGAGGGTGTTGAATCTTATAATATTTATGAAAGTGGATTTGTAGAGGTCATGACTTTATTTAGTGATGAATCCACTATTTCGGAAGAGGTTTCAATCGATTATGATGAGAACAAATTTGCTACTTATGATGATTATTGTGATGAAACTTATGCTATAAAAAGTAGTGATGATTATATTTATAAAACTTGTCATGATTATGATTACCCCTTTTCTGAACATTACTCTTTTAATGTGGGAACAATTTATAGTATTCAAGTCTCTTATGATACTCCCACTATTCCGAATGAGAAGAATTTTGCTTATGTGGAGAGTAGTAAATTTTCTATGCAAGTAGATCATGAAAATAATGCTTTAGGTCCTGGTTATATTGTTGAATTCATTCATGATGCTACTGAAAATTATTATGAGGGAGGAATATATGCTTGTAGGAATTGCAATAATATCAAGTTTCCTCACTATGTGCTTAAAGTTTTGAAGTTATGCTTGTTTTGCCTTCCTATGCTAGTTGATTATTGTTCCCATAAGTTGTTTGCTCACAAAATCCCTATGCATAGGAAGTGGGTTAGACATAAATGTTCTTGTCATGTGTTTCATAATGCTCTCTTTATGTTTCAATTCTTATCTTTTATGTGAGCATCATTGAGATCATCATGCCTAGCTAGGGGCGTTAAACGTTAGCGCTTGTTGGGAGGCAACTTAATTTTATTTTTAGTTTTTTGCTTTTTGCTTCTGTTTAGGAATAAATCTTTGATCTAGCCTCTGGTTAGATGTGTTTTTATTTTTTAATTAGTGTTTGTGCCAAGTTAAACCTATAGGATCTTCTTGGATGATAGTTATTTGATCTTGCTGAAAATTCTAGAAACTTTCTGTTCACGAAAACAATTGTTAAAAATCACCAGAACGTGATAAAATACTGATTCCAATTTCAGCAGATCAATAATCAAATTATCTAGGTTGTCCTCTTTTGGTAGAATTTTTTGAGTTCCAGAAGTTTGCGTTAATTACAGATTACTACAGACTGTTCTGTTTTTGACAGATTCTGTTTTTCGTGTGTTGTTTGCTTATTTTGATAAATCTATGGCTAGTAAAATAGTTTATAAACCATAGAGAAGTTGGAATACAGTAGGTTTAACACCAATATAAATAAAGAATGAGTTCATTACAGTACCTTGAAGTGGTGTTTTCTTTTCTTTCGCTAACGGAGCTTACGAGTTTTCTGTTAAGTTTTGTGTTGTGAAGTTTTCATGTTTTGGGTAAAGATTCGATGGACTATGGAATAAGGAGTGGCAAGAGACTAAGCTTGGGGATGCCCAAGGCACCCCAAGGTAATATTCAAGGACAACCAAGAGCCTAAGCTTGGGGATGCCCCGGATGGCATCCCCTCTTTCGTCTGCTTCCATCGGTAACTTTACTTGGAGCTATATTTTTATTCACCACATGATATGTGTTTTGCTTGGAGCGTCTTGTATTATTTGAGTCTTTATTCGTTAGTTTGCCACAATCGTCTTTGCTGTACACACCTTTTGAGAGAGACACACATGATTCGGAATTTATTAGAATACTCTATGTGCTTCACTTATATCTTTTGAGCTATATAGTTTTTGCTCTAGTGCTTCACTTATATATTTTAGAGCACGGTGGTGGATTTGTTTTATAGAAACTAATGTTCTCTCATGCTTCACTTATATTATTTTGAGAGTCCTACAAAACAGCGTGGTAATTTGCTTTAATTATAATAGGCGTCCAATTAAATTTTTTCTTATGAGTGTGTTGAATACTATGAGAAGTTTGATGCTTGATAATTGTTTTGAGATATAAAGATGGTGATATTAGAGTCATGCTAGTTGAGTAGTTGTGGATTTGAAGAATACTTGTGTTAAAGTTTGTGATTCCCGTAGCATGCACGTATGGTGAACCGTTATGTGATGAAGTTGGAGCATGATTTATTGATTGATTATCCTCCTTATGAGTGGCGGTCGGGGATGAGCGATGGTCTTTTCCTACCAATCTATCCCCCTAGGAGCATGCGCATAGTACTTCATTTCGATAACTAATAGAATTTTGCAATAAGTATGTGAGTTCTTTATGACTAATGTTGAGTCCATGGATTATACGCACTCTCACCCTTCCACCATTGCTAGCCTCTCTAATACCGCACACCTTTCGCCGGTATCATACACCCACCATATATCTTCCTCAAAACAGCCACCATACCTACCTATCATGGAATTTCCATAGCCATTCTGAGATATATTGCCATGCAACTTTCCACCGTTCCGTTTATTATGACACGCTCCATCATTGTCATATTGCTTTGCAGGATCATGTAGTTGACATCGTATTTGTGGCAAAGCCACCATTCATAATTCTTTCATACATGTCACTCATGAGTCATTGCACATCCCGGTACACTGCCGAAGGCATTCACATAGAGTCATATTTTTGTTCTAAGTATCGAGTTGTAATTCTTGAGTTGTAAGTAAACAAAAGTGTGATGATCATCATTATTAGAGCATTGTCCCAAGTGAGGAAAGGATGATGGAGACTATGATGCCCCCACAAGTCGGGATGAGACTCTGGACTAAAAAAAAGAGGCCATAAAAGAGAGAGAGAAAAGGCCCAAATAAAAAAAAGAGAGAAAAAGAGAGAAGGGACAATGCTACTATCCTTTTACCACACTTGTGCTTCAAAGTAGCACCAAGATCTTCATGATAGAGAGTCTCCTATGTTGTCACTTTCATATACTAGTGGGAATTTTACATTATAGAACTTGGCTTGTATATTCCAATGACGGGCTTCCTCAAAATGCCCTAGGTCTTCATGAGCAAGCGAGTTGGATGCACACCCACTTAGTTTCTTTTGTTGAGCTTTCATACACTTATAGCTCTAGTGCATCCGTTGCATGGCAATCCCTACTCACTCACATTGATATCTATTGATGGGCATCTCCATAGCCCGTTGATACGCCTAGTTGATGTGAGACTATCTTCTCCTTTTTTTCTTCTCCACAACTGCCATTCTATTCCACCTATAGTGCTATGTCCATGGCTCACGCTCATGTATTGCGTGAAGATTGAAAAAGTTTGAGAACATCAAAAGTATGAAACAATTGCTTGGCTTGTCATCGGGGTTGTGCATGATTTAAATATTTTGTGTGGTGAAGATAGAGCATAGCCAGACTATATGATTTTGTAGGGATAGCTTGCATTGGCCATGTTATTTTGAGAAGACATGATTGCTTGGTTAGTATGCTTGAAGTATTATTGTTTTCATGTCAATATTAAACTTTTGTTTTGAATCTTATGGATCTGAATATTCTTGCCACAATAAAGAAGATTACATTGATAAATATGTTAGGTAGCATTCCACATCAAAAATTCTATTTTTATCATTTACCTACTCGAGGACGAGCAAGAATTAAGCTTGGGGATGCTGATACGTCTCCAACGTATCTATAATTTTTGATTGTTACATGCTATTATATTATCTGTTATGGATGTTTATGGGCTTTATTTTACACTTTTATATTATTTTTGGGACTAACCTATTGACCCAGAGCCCAGTGCCAGTTTCTGTTTTTCTGTTGTTGCAGTGTTTCGCAGAAAAAGGATATCAAACGGAGTCCAAACGGAATGAAACCTTCGTGAAAGTTATTTTTGGAACGGAAGCAATCCAGAAGACTTGGAGTGCACATAAGGGAAGCAACGAGGAAGGCACGAGGGAGGGGGGCGCGCCCACCCTCCCTGGGCGTGCCCTCCACCCTCGTGGGCCCCTCGTGGCTCCCCTGACCGACTTCTTTCGAATATATATATCCATATACCCTAAAAACATCGGGGAACATAATAGATCAGGAGTTCCGCCGCCGCAAGCCTCTGTAGCCACCAAAAACCAATTGGGACCCTGTTCTGGCACCCTGCAGGAGGGGGGATCCCTCACCGGTGACCATCTTCATCATCCCGCTGCACTCCATGACGAGGAGGGCGTAGTTCACCCTCGGGGCTGAGGGCATGTACCAGTAGCTATGTGTTTGATCTCTCTCTCTCTCTCTCTCTCTCTCTCTCTCTCTCTCTCGTGTTCTTGAGGTGTTACGATCTTGATGTATCACGAGCTTTGCTATTATAGTTGGATCTTATGATGTTTCTCCCCCTCTACTCTCTTGTAATGGATTGAGTTTTCCCTTTGAAGTTATCTTATCGGATTGAGTCTTTAAGGATTTGAGAACACTTGATGTATGTCTTGCCGTGGTTATCTGTGGTGACAATGGGATATCACGTGATCCACTTGATGTATGTTTTGGTGATCAACTTGCGGGTTCCGCCCATGAACCTATGCATAGGGGTTGGCACACGTTTTCGTCTTGACTCTCCGGTAGAAACTTTGGGGAACTCTTTGAAGTACTTTGTGTTGGATTGAATAGATGAATCTGAGATTGTGTGACACATATCGTATAATCATACCCACGGATACTTGAGGTGACATTGGAGTATCTAGGTGACATTAGGGTTTTGGTTGATTTGTGTCTTAAGGTGTTATTCTAGTACGAACTCTATGATAGATTGAACGGAAAGAATAGCTTCATGTTATTTTACTACGGACTGTTGAATAGATCGAGCAGAAAGAATAACTTTGAGGTGGTTTCGTACCCTACCATAATCTCTTCGTTTGTTCTCCTCTATTAGTGAGTTTGGAGTGACTCTTTGTTGCATGTTGAGGGATAGTTATATGATCCAATTATGTTATTATTGTTGAGAGAACTTGCACTAGTGAAAGTATGAACCCTAGGCCTTGTTTCAACGCATTGCAATACCGTTTGTGCTCACTTTTATCATTAGTTACCTTGCTGTTTTTATAATTTCAGATTACAAAAACCTATATCTATCATCCATATTGCACTTGTATCACCATCTCTTCGCCGAACTAGTGCACCTATACAATTTACCATTGTATTGGGTGTGTTGGGGACACAAGAGACTCTTTGTTATTTGGTTGCAGGGTTGTTTGAGAGAGACCATCTTCATCCTACGCCTCCCACAGATTGATAAACCTTAGGTCATCCACTTGAGGGAAATTTGCTACTGTCCTACAAACCTCTGCACTTGGAGGCCCAACTGAAGTAAATATGCCGTAGAGGCTATAATAAAGTTATTATTTATTTCCTTATATCGTGATAAATGTTTATTATTCATGATAGAATTGTATTAACCGGAAACATAATACTTTTGTGAATACATAGACAAACAGAGTGTCACTATAGTATGCCTCTACTTGACTAGATCGTTGATCAAAGATGGTTAAGTTTCCTAGCCATTGACATGAGTTGTCATTTGATTAACAGGATCACATCATTAGGAGAATGATGTGATTGACTTGACCCATTCCGTTAGCTTAGCACCCGATCGTTTAGTATTCTGCTATTGCTTTCTTCATGACTTATACATGTTCCTATGACTACGAGATTATGCAACTCCCATTTACCGGAGGAACACTTTGTGTGATACCAAACGTCACAACGTAACTGGGTGATTATAAAGGTTCTCTACAGGTGTCTCTGAAGGTACTTGTTGGGGTGGCGTATTTCGAGATTAGGATTTGTCACTCCGATTGTCGGAGAGGTATCTGTGGGCCCACTCGGTAATGCACATCACTATAAGCCTTGCAATCATTGCAACTAATGAGTTAGTTGCGTGATTATGTATTACGAAACGAGTAAAGAGACCTGCCGGTAACGAGATTGAACTAGGTATTAAGATACCGACGATCGAATCTCGGACAAGTAACATACCGATGACAAAGGGAACAGCGTATGTTGTTATGTGGTTTGACCGATAAAGATCTTCGTAGAATATGTAGGAGCCAATATGAGCATCCAGGTTCCGCTATTGGTTATTGACCGGAGACGTGTCTCGGTCATGTCTACATAGTTCTCGAACCCGTAGGGTCCGCACGCTTAAAGTTTGATGACGGTTATATTATGAGTTTATGTTTTTTGATGTACCGAAGATAGTTCGGTGTCCCGGATGTGATCACGGACATGACGAGGAGTCTCGAAATGGTCGATACATAAAGATTGATATATTGGAAGCCCCCGGGGTGAAATCGGGATTTTACTGGAGTACCGGAGGTTACCGGAACTCGCCCGGGGGTTTAATGGGCCAAGATGGGCCTTAGTGGAGAAGAGGAGGGGCGGCCAGGGCAGGCCGCGCGCCCCCTCCCCCTCTAGTCCGAATTGGACAAGGAGGGGGGGGCGCCCCCTTTCCTTCCTCTCTCCCTCCTCCTCCCCCCTTTTCCTACTCCAACTAGGAAAGGAGGGAGTCCTACTCCCGGACTCCTCCCTGGCGCGCCTCCTCCTGGCCGGCCGCCTCTCCTCCCCTTGCTCCTTTATATACGGGGGCAGGGGGCATCTCTAGACACAACAATTGATATCTTGATCTCTTAGCCGTGTGCGGTGCCCCCTCCACCATAATCCACCTCGATAATATCATAGCGGTGCTTAGGCGAAGCCCTGCGTCGGTAGAACATCATCATCGTCACCACGCCATCGTGCTGACGAAACTCTCCCTCAAAGCTCGGCTGGATCGGAGTTCGAGGGACGTCATCGAGCTGAACGTGTGCTGAACTCGGAGGTGCCGTGCGTTCGGTAATTGACGGTCGGATCGTGAAGACGTACGACTACATCAACCACGTTGTGCTAATGCTTCCACTTTCGGTCTATGAGGGTACGTGGACAACACTCTCCCCTCTCGTTGCTATGCATCACCATGATCCTGTGTGTGCGTAGGAAAATTTTGAAATTACTACGTTCCCAACAGTGGCATCCGAGCCTGGTTTTATGCATAGATGTTATATGCACGAGTAGAACAAAAGTGAGTTGTGGGCGATATAAGTCATACTGCTTACCAGCATGTCATACTTTGGTTCGGCGGTATTGTTGGATGAAGCGGCCCGGACCGACATTACGCGTACGCTTACGCGAGACTGGTTCTACCGACATGCTTTGCACACAGGTGGCTGGTGGGTGTCATTTTCTCCAACTTTAGTTGAACCGAGTGTGGCTACGCCCGGTCCTTGAGAAGGTTAAAACAACACTAACTTGACAAACTATCGTTGTGGTTTTGATGCGTAGGTAAGGACGGTTCTTGCTCAGCCCGTAGCAGCCACGTAAAACTTGCAACAACAAAGTAGAGGACGTCTAACTTGTTTTTGCAGGGCATGTTGTGATGTGATATGGTCAAGGCATGATGCTATATTTTATTGTATGAGATGATCATGTTTTGTAACCGAGTTATCAGCATCTGGCAGGAGCCATATGGTTGTCGCTTTATTGTATGCAATGCAAACGCCCTGTAATGCTTTACTTTATCACTAAGCGGTAACGATAGTCGTAGAATCATAAGTTGGCGAGACGACAACGATGCTACGATGGAGATCAAGGTGTCGCGCCGGTGACGATGGTGATCATGACGGTGCTTCAGAGATGGAGATCACAAGCACAAGATGATGATGGCCATATCATATCACTTATATTGATTGCATGGGATGTTTATCTTTTATGCATCTTATCTTGCTTTGATTGACGGTAGCATTTAAGATGATCTCTCACTAAATTATCAAGGTATAAGTGTTCTCCTTGAGTATGCACCGTTGCGAAAGTTCTTCGTGCTGAGACACCACGTGATGATCAGGTGTGATAGGCTCTACGTTCAAATACAACGGGTGCAAAACAGTTGCACACGCGGAATACTCAGGTTAAACTTGACGAGCCTAGCATATGCAGATATGGCCTCGGAACACTGAGACCGAAAGGTCGAGCGTGAATCATATAGTAGATATGGTCAACATAGTGATGTTCACCATTGAAACTACTCCATCTCACGTGATGATCGGACATGGTTTAGTTGATTTGGATCACGTGATCACTTAGAGGATTAGAGGGATGTCTGTCTAAGTGGGAGTTCTTAAGTAATATGATTAATTGAACTTAAATTTATCATGAACTTAGTACCTGATAGTATTTTTCTTGTCTATGTTGATTGTAGATAGATGGCCTATGCTGTTGTTCTATTGAATTTTAATGTTTTCCTTGAGAAAGCAAAGTAGAAAGATGATGGTAGCAATTACACGGACTGGGTCCGTAACTTGAGGATTATCCTCATTGCTGCACAGAAGAATTACGTCCTGGAAGCACCGCTAGGTGCCAGACCTGCTGCAGGAGCAACACCAGATGTTATGAACGTCTGGCAGAGCAAAGCTGATGACTACCCGATAGTTCAGTGTGCCATGCTTTACGGCTTAGAACCGAGACTTCAGCGACGTTTTGAACGTCATGGAGCATATGAGATGTTCCAGGAGTTGAAGTTGATATTTCAAGCAAATGCCCAGATTGAGAGATATGAAGTCTCCAATAAGTTCTATAGCTGTAAGATGGAGGAGAATAGTTCTGTCAGTGAGCATCTACTCAGAATGTCTGGGTATAACAATCACTTGATTCAACTGAGAGTTAATCTTCCGGATGATAGCGTCATTGACAGAATTCTTCAATCACTGCCACCAAGCTACAAGAGCTTCGTGATGAACTATTATATGCAAGGGATGGATAAGACGATTCCCGAGCTCTTTGCAATGCTAAAGGCTGCGGAGGTAGAAATCAAGAAGGAGCATCAAGTGTTGATGGTAAACGACCACCAGTTTCAAGAAAAAGGGCAAAGGGAAGAAGAAGGGGAACTTCAAGAAGAACAGCAAACAAGTTGCTGCTCAGGAGAAGTAACCCAAGTCTGGACCTAAGCCTGAGACTGAGTGCTTCTACTGCAAACAGACTGGTCACTGGAAGCGGAACTGCCCCAAGTATTTGGAGGATAAGAAGGATGGCAAGGTGAACAAAGGTATATGTGATATACATGTTATTGATGTGTACCTTACTAATGCTCGCAGTAGCACCTGGGTGTTTGATACTGGTTCTGTTGCTAATATTTGCAACTCGAAATAGGGACTACGGATTAAGTGAAGATTGGCTAAGGACGAGGTGACAATGCGCGTGGGAAATGGTTCCAAAGTCGATGTGATCGCCGTCGGCACGCTACCTCTACATCTACCTTCGGGATTAGTTTTAGACCTAAATAATTGTTATTTGGTGCCAGCGTTGAGCATGAACATTATATCTGGATCTTGTTTGATGCGAGACGGTTATTCATTTAAATCAGAGAATAATGGTTGTTCTATTTATATGAGTAATATCTTTTATGGTCATGCACCCTTGAAGAGTGGTCTATTTTTATTGAATCTCGATAGAAGTGATACACATATTCATAATATTGAAGCCAAAAGATGCAGAGCTGATAATGATAGTGCAACTTATTTGTGGCACTGCCGTTTAGGTCATATTGGTGTAAAGCGCATGAAGAAACTCCATACTGTTGGACTTTTGGAACCACTTGATTATGAATCACTTGGTACTTGCGAACCATGCCTCATGGGCAAGATGACTAAAACACCGTTCTCCGGAACTATGGAGCGAGCAACAGATTTGTTGGTAATCATCCATACAGATGTATGTGGTCCGATGAATGTTGAGGCTCGCGGCGGGTATCATTATTTTCTCACCTTCACAGATGATTTAAGCAGATATGGGTATATCTACTTAATGAAACATAAGTCTGAAACATTTGAAAAGTTCAAAGAATTTCAGAGTGAAGTAGAAAATCATCGTAACAAGAAAATAAAGTTTCTACAATCTGATCGTGGAGGAGAGTATTTGAGTTACGAGTTTGGTCATCATTTGAAACAATGCGGAATAGTTTCGCAACTCACGCCACCTGGAACACCATAGCGTAATGGTGTGTTCGAACGTCGTAATCGTACTTTACTAGACATGGTGCGATCTATGATGTCTCTTACTGATTTACCGCTATCGTTTTGGGGTTATGCTTTAGAGACGGCTACATTCACGTTAAATAGGGCACCATCGAAATCCGTTGAGACGACGCCTTATGAACTGCGGTTTCGCAAGAAACCAAAGTTGTCGTTTCTTAAAGTTTGGGGCTGCGATGCTTATGTGAAAAAGCTTCAACCTGATAAGATCGAACCCAAAACGGAGAAATGTGTCTTCATAGGATACCCAAAGGAACCTGTTGGGTACACCTTCTATCACAGATCTGAAGGCAAGACTTTTGTTGCTAAATTTGGATCCTTTCTAGAGAAGGAGTTTCTCTCAAAAGAAGTGAGTGGGAGGAAAGTAGAACTTGATGAGGTAACTGTACCTGCTCCCTTATTGCAAAGTAGTTCATCACAGAAACCGGTTCCTATGACACCTACACCAATTAGTGAGGAAGTTAATGATGATGATCATGAAACTTTAGATCAAGTTGTTACTGAACCTCATAGGTCAACTAGAGTAAGATCTGCACCAGAGTGGTACGGTAATCCTGTTCTGGAGGTTATGTTACTAGACCATGATGAACCTACGAACTATGAAGAAGCGATGGTGAGCCCAGATTCCGCAAAATGGCTTGAGGCCATGAAATCTGAGATGGGATCCATGTATGAGAACAAAGTGTGGACTTTGGTTCACTTGCCCGATGATCAGCAAGCCATTCAGAATAAATGGATCTCCAAGAAGAAGACTGGCGCTGACGGTAATGTTACTGTCTATAAAGCTCGACTTGTTGCAAAAGGTTTTCGACAAGTTCAAGGGATTGACTATGATGAGACTTTCTCACCCGTAGCGATGCTTAAGTCTGTCCAAATCATGTTAGCAATTGCCGCATTTTATGATTATGAAATTTGGCAAATGGATGTCAAACTGCATTCCTGAATGGATTTCTGGAAGAAGAGTTGTATATGATGCAGCCAGAAGGTTTTGTCGATCCAAAGGGAGCTAACAAAGTGTGCAAGCTCCAGCGATCCATTTATGGACTGGTGCAAGCCTCTCGGAGTTGGAATAAACGCTTTGATAGTGTGATCAAAGCATATGGTTTTATACAGACTATTGGAAAAGCCTGTATTTACAAGAAAGTGAGTGGGAGCTATGTAGCATTTCTGATATTATATGTGGATGACATATTGCTGATTGGAAATGATATAGAATTTCTGGATAGCATAAAGGGATACTTGAATAAGAGTTTTTCAATGAAGGACCTCGGTGAAGCTGCTTATATATTGGGCATTAAGATCTATAGAGATAGATCAAGACGCTTAATTGGATTTTCACAAAGCACATACCTTGACAAAGTTTTGAAGAAGTTCAAAATGTATCAAGCAAAGAAAGGTTTTTTGCTTGTGTTACAAGGTGTGAAGTTGAGTAAGACTCAATGCCCGACCACTGCAGAAGATAGAGAGAAGATGAAAGATGTTCCCTATGCTTCAGCCATAGGCTCTATCATGTATGCAATGCTGTGTACCAGACCTGATGTGTGCCTTGCTATAAGTTTAGCAGGGAGGTACCAAAGTAATCCAGGAGTGGATCACTGGACAGCGGTCAAGAACATCCTGAAATACCTGAAAAGGACTAAGGATATGTTTCTCGTTTATGGAGGTGAAAAAGAGCTAATCGTAAATGGTTACGTCGATGCAAGCTTTGACACTGATCTGGACGATTCTAAATCGCAAACCGGATACATATTTACATTGAACGATGGAGCTGTAAGTTGGTGCAGTTCTAAACAAAGCGTTGTGGCGGGATCTACGTGTGAAGCGGAGTACATAGCTGCTTCGGAAGCAGCAAATGAAGGAGTTCATATCCGATCTAGGTGTCATACCTAGTGCATCGGGTCCAATGAATTTTTCTTGTGACAATACTGGTGCAATTGCCTTGGCAAAGGAATCCAGATTTCACAAGAGAACCAAGCACATCAAGAGACGCTTCAACTCCATCCGGGATCAAGTCCAGGTGGGAGACATAGAAATTTGCAAGATACATACGGATCTGAATGTTACAGACCCGTTGACTAAGCCTCCTCCATGAGCAAAACATGATCAACACCAAGGCTCCATGGGTGTTAGAATCATTACTGTGTAATCTAGATTATTGACTCTAGTGCAAGTGGGAGACTGAAGGAAATATGCCCTAGAGGCAATAATAAAGTTATTATTTATTTCCTTATATCATGATAAATGTTTATTATTCATGCTAGAATTGTATTAACCGAAAACATACTACTTGTGTGAATACATAGACAAACAGAGTGTCACTAGTATGCCTCTACTTGACTAGCTCGTTGATCAAAGATGGTTAAGTTTCCTAGCCATTGACATGAGTTGTCATTTGATTAATGGGATCACATCATTAGGAGAATGATGTGATTGACTTGACCCATTCCGTTAGCTTAGCACTCGACCGTTTAGTATTCTGCTATTGCTTTCTTCATGACTTATACATGTTCCTATGACTATGAGATTATGCAACTCCCGTTTACCGGGGGAACACTTTGTGTGCTACCAAACTTCACAACATAACTGGGTGATTATAAAGGTGCTCTACAGGTGTCTCCGAAGGTACTTGTTGGGTTGGCGTATTTCGAGATTAGGATTTGTCACTCCGATTGTCGGAGAGGTATCTCTGGGCCCACTCGGTAATGCACATCACTATAAGCCTTGCAAACATTACAACTAATGAGTTAGTTGCGGGATGATGTATTACGGAACGAGTAAAGAGACTTGACGGTAACGAGATTGAACTAGGTATTAAGATACCGACGATCGAATCTCGGACAAGTAACATACCGATGACAAAGGGAACAACGTATGTTGTTATGCGGTTTGACCGATAAAGATCTTCGTAGAATATGTAGGAGACAATATGAGCATCCAGGTTCCGCTATTGGTTATTGACCAGAGACGTGTCTCGGTCATGTCGACATAGTTCTCGAACCCGTAGGGTCCGCACGCTTAAAGTTCGATGACGGTTATATTATGAGTTTATGTGTTTTGATGTACCGAAGATAGTTCAGAGTCCCGGATGTGATCACGGACATGACGAGGAGTCTCGAAATGGTTGAGACATAAAGATTGATATATTGGAAGCCTATATTTGGATATCGGAAGTGTTCCGGGTGAAATCGGGATTTTACCGGAGTACCGGGGGTTTAATGGGCCAAGATGGTCCTTAGTGGAGAAGAGGAGGGGCGGCCAGGGCAGGCCGCGCGCCCCCTCCCCCTCTAGTCCGAATTGGACAAGGAGGGGAGGGGGGGGGGGCGGCGCCCCCTTTCCTTCCTCTCTCCCTCCTCCTCCCCCCTTCTCCTACTCCAACTAGGAAAGGAGGGAGTCCTACTCCCGGTGGGAGTAGGACTCCTCCCTGGCATGCCTCCTCCTGGCTGGCCGCCTCTCCCCCGTTGCTCCTTTATATACAGGGGCAGGGGGCACCTCTAGACACAACAATTGATCTCTTGATCTCTTAGCCGTGTGCGGTGCCCCCCTCCACCATAATCCACCTTGATAATATCGTAGCGGTGCTTTGGCGAAGCCCTGTGTCGGTGGAACGTCATCATCGTCACTACGCCGTTGTGCTGACGGAACTCTCCCTCAAAGCTCGGCTGGATCGGAGTTCGAGGGACGTCATCGAGCTGAACGTGTGCTGAACTTGGAGGTGCCGTGCGTTTGGTACTAGATCGGTCGGATCGTGAAGACGTACGACTACATCAACCGCGTTGTGCTAACGCTTCCGCTTTCGGTCTACGAGGGTACGTGGACAACACTCTACCCTCTCGTTGCTATGCATCACCATGATCCTGTGTGTGCGTAGGAAAATTTTGAAATTACTACGTTCCTCAACACCAACAAGGTCTACAAGAAGAAGGTTGCATAGTAGACATCACGCACCTACACAAACAAATATAAACCTCGCAACCAACGCAATAAAGGGGTTGTCAATCCCTTCACGGTCACTTACGAAAGTGAGATCTGATAGATATGATAAGATAATATTTTTGGTATTTTCATAATAGAGATGCAAAGTAAAATAAAAGGCAATAAAAATAGCTAAGTGTTGGAAGATTAATATGATGGAAAATAGACCCGGGGGCCATAGGTTTCACTAGTGCCTTCTCTCGAGAGCATAAGTATTACGGTGGGTAAACAAATTACTATTGAGCAATTGATAGAATTGAGCATAGTTATGTGAATATCTAGGTATGATCATGTATAGAGGCATCACGTCCGTGACAAGTAGACCGACTCCTGCCTGCATCTACTACTATTACTCCACACATGGACCGCTATCCAGCATGCATCTAGAGTATTAAGTTCAAAAGAACAGAGTAATGCTTGAAGTATGATGACATGATGTAGAGGGATAAACTCATGCAATATGATATAAACCCCATCTTTTGTTATCCTCGATGGCAACAATACAATGCATGCCTTGCTGCCCCTACTGTCACGGGGAAAGGACACCACAAGATTGAACCCAAAGCTAAGCACTTCTCCCATTGCAAGAAAGATCAATCTAGTAGGCCAAACCAAATTGATAATTCGAAGAGACTTGCAAAGATAACCAATCATACATAAAAGAATTCAGAGGAGATTCAAATATTGTTCATAGATAAACTTGATCATAAACCCACAATTCATCGGTCTCAACAAACACACTGCAAAAGAAGATTACATCAAATAGATCTCCATGAGAATCGTGGAGAACTTTGTATTGAGATCCAAAAAGAGAGAAGAAGCCATCTAGCTAATAACTATGGACCCGAAGGTCTGAGGCAAACTACTCACACATCATCGGAGAGGCTATGGTGTTGATGTAGAAGCCCTCCGTGATCAATGCCCCCTCCTACAGGACGCCGGAAAAGGCCCCAAGATGGGATCTCACGGGTACAGAAGGTTGCGGCGGTGGAATTAGGTTTTCGTGGATGCCTCTGTTGGTTTGGGGGTACGTAGGTATATATAGGAGGAAGAAGTACGTCGGTGGAGCAACATGGGCCCCACAAGGATGGAGGGCACGCCCAGGGGGTAGGCGCGCCCCCCTACCTCGTGCCCTCCTGGTTGAGGTCTTGACGTGGACTCCAAGTCCTCTGGATCATGTTCCCGAAGGTTTCATTCCGTTTGGACTCCGTTTGATATTCTTTTTCTGCGAAACTCTGAAATAGGCAAAAAAACAACAATTTGGGCTGGGCCTCCGGTTAATAGGTTAGTCCCAAAATAATATAAAATTGTATAAAAAAGCCCATCAATCATCCAAAACAGAATATAATATAGCATGAAGCAATCAAAAATTATAGATACGTTGGAGACGTATCAGTAGAAATGAAGAAAAACATCAAGTGTTGATGATTGACAAGACCACTAGTTTCAAGAAAAGGGCAAAGGGAAGAAGGGGAACTTCAAGAAGAACGACAAGCTAGTTGCTGCTCAAGTGAAGAAGCCCAAGTCTGACCTAAGCCTGAGAATAAGTGCTTCTACTGTAAAGGGACTGGTCACTAGAAGTGGAAGTGCCCTAGATACTTGGCGGATAAGAAGGATGGCATAGTGAACAAAGGTATATTTGATATACATGTTATTGATGTGTACTTTACTAGTGTTTATAGCAACCCCTTAGTATTTGATACTAGTTCAGTTGCTAAGATTAGTAACTTGAAACGGGAGTTGCAGAATGAATAGAGACTAGTTAAGGGTGAAGTGACGATGTGTGTTGGAAGTAGTTCCAAGATTGATATGATCATCATCGCACACTCCCTATACTTTCGGGATTAGTGTTGAACCTAAATAAGTGTTATTTGGTGTTTGCGTTGAGCATGAATATGATTTGATCATGTTTATTGCAATACGGTTATTCATTTAAGTTAGAGAATAATTGTTGTTCTGTTTACATGAATAAAACCTTGTATGGTCATACACCCAATGAAAATGGTTTGTTGGATCTCGATCCTAGTGATACACATATTCATAATATTGAAGCCAAAAGATGCAAAGTTAATAATGATAGTGCAACTTATTTGTGGCACTGCCGTTTAGGTCATATTGGTGTAAAGCGCATGAAGAAAATCCATGCTGATGGGCTTTTGGAATCACTTGATTATGAATCAGTTGATGTTTGCGAACCATGCCTCATGGGCAAGATGACTAAGACTCCATTCTCCGGAACAATGGAGCGAGCTATTGACTTATTGGAAATAATACATACCGATGTATGCGGTCCGATGAGTGTTGAGGCTCGCGGCGGGTATCGTTATTTCCTGACCTTCATAGATGATTTGAGCAGATATGGGTATATCTACTTAATGAAACTGAAACAGTTGAAAAGTTCAAAGAATTTCAGAGTCAAGTGGAGAATCATTGTAACAAAAAAATAAAAGTTTTTCTGCGATTTGATCACGGAGACGAATATTTGAGTTACAAGTTTGGCCTTCAATTAAAACAATGTGGAATAGTTTCACAAACTCATGCCACCTGGAACACCACATCATAATGGTGTGTCTGAACGTCATAACCGTACTTTATTGGATACAGTGCAATCTATGATGTCTCTTACCGATTTACCACTATCGTTCTGGGGTTATGCATTAGAGACAGCTGCATTCACATTAAATAGGGCACCGTCTAATCCGTTGAGATGACAACGTATGAGCTATGGTTTAGCAAGAACCCTAAGCTGTCGTTTCTTAAAGTTTGGGGATACGATGCTTATGCGAAAAAGTTTCAACCTGATAAGCTCGAACCCAAATCGGAGAAGTGCGTCTTCATAGGACACCCAAAAGAAAATGTTGGGTACACCTTCTATCATAGATCCAAAGGCAAGACATTCGTTGCTAAGAATGGATCCTTTCTAGAGAAGGAGTTTCTCTCAAAAGAAGTGAGTGGGAGGAAAGTAGAACTTGATGAGGTAACTGTACCTGCTCCCTTATTGGAAAGTAGTTCATCAGAGAAATCTATTCCTGTGACTCCCACACCAATTAGTGCGGAAGCTAATGATGATGATCATGTAACTTCAGATCAAGTTACTACCGAACCTCGTAGGTCAACCAGAGTGAGATCCGCACCAGAGTGGTACGGTAATCCTGTTCTGGAGGTCATGTTACTTGACCATGATGAACCTACGAACTATGAGGAAGCGATGATGAGCCCAGATTCCACGAAATGGCTTGAGGCCATGAAATCTGAGATGGGATCCATGCATGAGAACAAAGTGTGGACTTTGGTTGACTTGCTCGATGATCGGCAAGCCATAGAAAATAAATGGATCTTCAAGAGGAAGACAGACGCTGATAGTAGTGTTACTATCTACAAAGCTAGACTTGTCGAAAAAGGTTTTTGACAAAGTTCAAGGTGTTGACTACGATGAGATTTTCTCAATCGTAGCGATGCTTAAGTCTGTCCGAATCATGTTAGCAAATTGCCACAGTTTATGAAATCTGGCAAATGGATGTCAAAACTACAATCCTTAATGGATTTCTTAAAGAAGAGTTGTATACGATGCAACCAGAAGGTTTTGTCGATCCTAAAGGTGCTAACAAAATGTGCAAGCTCCAGCGATCCATCTATGGACTGGTGCAAGCATCTCGGAGTTGGAATATACGCTTTGATGAGTTGATCAAAGCATATAGTTTTATACAGACTTGTGGTGAAGCATGTATTTACAAGAAAGTGAGTGGGAGCACTACAGCCTTTCTGATAAGTATATGTGAACGACATATTGTCGATCGGAAATGATGTAGAATTTTCTGTAAAGCATAAAGGAGTGTTTGACAGGAGTTTTTCAAAGAAAGACCTCAGTGAAGCTGCTTACATATTGAGCATCAAGATCTATAGAGATAGATCAAGACGCTTGATAAATTTTTTCAATGAGTACATACCTTGACAAGTTTTTGAAGTAGTTCAAAATGGAACAGTCAAAGAAAGAGTTCTTTCCTGCGTTGCAAGGTGTGAAGTTGAGTAAGACTAAAAACCCGACCACGGCAGAAGATACAGAGAGAATGAAAGTCATTCCCTATGCCTCAGCTATAGGTTCTATAAAGTATGCCATACTATGTACCAGACCTATTGTAGACCCTGCCCTGAGTTTGGCAAGGGAGTACAATAGTGATTGATGTCTACCACATAACCTTCTTCTTGTAGACGTTGTTGGGCCTCCAAGTGCAGAGGTTTGTAGGACAGTAGCAAATTTCCCTCAAGTGGATGACCTAAGGTTTATCAATCCGTGGGAGGCGTAGGTTGAAGATGGTCTCTCTCAAACAACCCTGCAACCAAATAACAAAGAGTCTCTTGTGTCCCCAACACACCCAATACAATGGTAAATTGTATAGGTGCACTAGTTCGGCGAAGAGATGGTGATACAAGTGCAATATGGATGGTAGATATAGGTTTTTGTAATATGAAAATATAAAAACAGCAAGGTAACTAATGATAAAAGTGAGCGTAAACGGTATTGCAATGCTAGGAAACAAGGCCTAGGGTTCATACTTTCACTAGTGCAAGTTCTCTCAACAATAATAACATAATTGGACCATATAACTATCCCTCAACATGCAACAAAGAGTCACTCCAAAGTCACTAATAGCGGAGAACAAACGAAGAGATTATTGTAGGGTACGAAACCACCTCAAAGTTATTCTTTCGGATCGATCTATTCAAGAGTTCGTACTAGAATAACACCTTAAGACACATATCAACCAAAACCCTAATGTCACCTAGATACTCCAATGTCACCTCAAGTATCCGTGGGTATGATTATACGATATGCATCACACAATCTCAGATTCATCTATTCAACCAACACAAAGAACTTCAAAGAGTGCCCCAAAGTTTCTACCGGAGAGTCAAGACGAAAACGTGTGCCAACCCCTATGCATAAGTTCACAAGGTCACTGAACCCGCAAGTTGATCACCAAAACATACATCAAGTAGATCACATGAATGTCCCATTGTCACCACAGATAAGCACATGCAAGATATACATCAAGTGTTCTCAAATCCTTAAAGACTCAATCCGATAAGATAACTTCAAAGGGAAAACTCAATCCATTACAAGAGAGAAGAGGGGGAGAAACATCATAAGATCCAACTATAATAGCAAAGCTCGCGATACATCAAGATCGTACCACCTCAAGAACACGAGAGAGAGAGAGAGAGAGAGATCAAACACATAGCTACTGGAACATACCCTCAGCCCCGAGGGTGAACTACTCCCTCCTCGTCATGGAGAGCACCGGGATGATGAAGATGGCCACAGGTGAGGGATCCCCCTCCGACAGGGTGCCGGAACATGGTCCCGATTGGCTTTTGGTGGCTACAGAGGCTTGCGGTGGCGGAACTCCTGATCTATTCTATTTTCTAGAGGTTTATGTATTTATATGAATTTTTGGCGTAGGTTTCACATCAGGGGGGGTCTCCGAGCCGTCCACGAGGCAGGGGCCCACGCCCAGGGGGGTGGGCACGCCCTCCACCCTCGTGGACAGCTCGGGACTCTTCTGGCCCAACTCTTTTGCTCCGGAGGCTTCTTTTGGTCCATAAAAAATCGTCAAAAGTTGGCACGTCCATTGGACTCCGTTTGGTATTCCTTTTCTGTAAAACTCAAAAACAAGGAAAAAACAGAAACTGGCACTGGGCTCTAGGTTAACAGGTTAGTCCCAAAAATCATATAAAATAGCATATAAAACATCTAAGATGGATAATATAATAGCATGAGTACTTCATAAATTATAGATACGTTGGAGACGTATCAGCATCCCCAAGCTTAATTCCTGCTCGTCCTCGAGTAGGTAAATGATAAAAGAAATAATTTATGAAGTGTGAATGCTAGCAGGTGCACAAGTTTGATCAATGGTAATTTCAATCACCTTTTCTAGCATCATTATATGTCATAACAGTAGCTCAACTCATAAAGTTTCTCATGATCAAGTAACAAGCTATTCACATGTTAAAGTTTAGATCATAAACTTTCTTGAAAACTAACAAACACTTCTCAGTCATCAAACAATTGCAATTCATCTTATTTTCAGGAAGGGTCTATGTAAGAGCTTTGATTTAGCAAATCCCACATACTCAACTATCATATAGTCTTCCATGATTGCTACCACTCAAAGCATATTTTTAGAACAAATAGCATTCATTGAACACAGAGAAAGATAGGGGCTTAATGTTTCGCCTCCCAACCTTTTACCTCAAGGGTAATGTCAATAGTAATAATTCGTGCTCAAATATATTTGAATTGCCATATATGCTTAGATCTTTCCATCACATGATGCTTGCCAACTAAGAGTAGGTTGGAATGAGAAGGAATACTACTGACTCTTGCATAAAATTAAAAGATAGGCCCTTCGCAGAGGGAAGCAGGGATTTGCAGAGGTGCCAGAGCTCGAAGCAAAAACAGAGATGAAAATAATTTTGAGAGGTATGCTTTCATTGTCAACATAACGACCAAGAGTTCCCAATATCTTCCATACTAGATACATTATAGGCGGTTCCCACACAGAAAGGTAAAGTTTTTACTCCCCCTCCACCAACATTCACACTCCACGGCTTGTCCGAAACAACGGGTGCCGTCCAACTATCAACATTCCTGGGGGAGTTTTGTTTAAATTATTTGCAATTTTGTTTTTGATCTTTTGATCATAGGACTGGGCATCCCAGTTACCAGCCATTTTCTCGTGAATGATGAGCGGAGTCCACTCATCGTGAGAATAACCCACCTAGCATGGAAGATACTGACAGCCCCTAGTCGCTACATGAGCGATTCGGGCATACAAAACAGATTATTATTTGAAGGTTTAGAGTTTGGCACATGCAAATTTACTCGGAATGGCAGGTAAATACCGCATATAGGTAGATATGGTGGACACTCATGGAAGAAACTTGGTTCAAGGAGTTTGGATGCACAAGCAGTATTCCCGCTTAGTATAGATATTTTGGCTAGCAAAGGATTCTAAATAGCAAGCACCACATGTTAGAGGATCCATAACAATATAACTTATACAAATATACCCAAACATAACTCATTATGTTGTCTTCCTTGTCCTACTTCAACTAATTTGATCAAGTTTGAAAATAATTAATGGGGCTCACAATCATAGAAGATGTCCAAGATAGTATTATATGTGAAATCTCTCTTCCTTCAATATTCTTTCATGAATTGTTCAAGTGACCAATACAACGTTTGCTAACCTTCAATAAATTTACCACCTCTACTTCTTATATGTGAAGGCATTACTCCCCATGGGAAAGGCATATGAAACATATATAATTTCAGATTTATGAAATTCAAATCATTCAACCATTTACTCATAGGATATAAGTGAAGCACACGAGTAAATGACAAACTACTCCAAAAAGATATAAGTGAAGATCAATGAGTAGTTAAATAATTATGTAGCTATGTGAAGACTCTTTCTCATTTAAGAATTTCAGATCTTGGTATTTTATTCAAACAGCAAGCAAGGCTAAAGAAAATAAAATGACGCTCCAAGCAAAACACATATCATGTGGTGAATAAAAATATAGCTCCAAGTAAAGTTACCGATGAACGAAGACAAAAGAGGGAATGCCATCCGGGGCATCCCCAAGCTTAGGCTCTTGGTTGTCCTTGAATATTACCTTGGGGTGCCTTGGGAATACCCAAGATTAGGCTCTTTCCACTCCTTATTCCATAGTCCATCGAATCTTTACCCAAAACTTGAAAACTTCACAACACAAAACTTAACAGAAAACTCGTAAGCTCTGTTAGCGAAAGAAAACAAAACACCACTTCAAGGTACTGTAATGAACTCATTCTTTATTTGTATTAGTGTTAAATCTACTGTATTCCAACTTCTCTATGGTTTATAAACTATTTTACTAGCCATAGATTCATCAAAATAAGCAAACAACACACGAAAAGCAGAATCTGTCAAAAACAGAACAGTCTGTAGTAATCTGTAACTAACGCAAACTTCTGGAAATCAAAAAATTCTACCAAAATAGGAAGACCTAGATAATTTGATTATTGATCTGCTGCAATTGGAATCATTATTTTATCACGTTCTGGTGATTTTAAACAATTGTTTCATGAACAGAAAGTTTCTGGAATTTTCAGCAAGATCGAATAACTATCATCCAAGAAGATCCTATTGGTCTTACTTGGCACAAACACTAATTAAAACATAACACCACATCTAACCAGAGGCTAGATCAAATATTTATTACTAATCATAACCAAAAAGAAATAAAATAAAAATAAAAATTGGGTTGCCTCCCAACAAGCGCTATCGTTTAACGCCCCTAGCTAGGCATGATGATTTCAATGATGCTCACATAAAACATAAGAATTGAAACATAAAGAGAGCATCATGAAGAATATGACTAGCACATTTAAGTCTAACCCACTTCCTATGCATAGGGATTTTGTGAGCAAACAACTTATGGGAACAATAATCAACTAGCATAGGAAGGCAAAACAAGCATAACTTCAAAACTTTAAGCACATGGAGAGGAAACTTGATATTATTGCAATTTCTACAAGCATATGTTCCTCCCTCATAATAATTTTCAGTAGCATCATGAATTAATTCAACAATATAACCAGCACCTGAAGCATTCTTTTCATGATCTACTTGCATAGAAAATTTACTACTCTCCACATAAGCAAAATTCTTCTCATTTGGAATAGTGGGAGTATCATAAGAGACTTGAATACTATAAATTGTTTCCACATTAAAAGAGTAATGTTCAGAAAAAGGGTAATCATAATCATGACAAGTTTTATAAATATAATCATCACTACCTTTTATAGCATAAGTTTCATCACAATAATCATCATAAGTAGCAACTTTGTTCTCATCATAATCGATTGAAACCTCTTCCAAGATAGTGGACTCATCACTAAATAAAGTCATGACCTCTCCAAATCCACTTTCATAAATATTATAAGATTCAACATCCTCCAAACTAGTGGGATCATTACTTCCTAAAGTTGACACTCTTCCAAACCCACTTTCATCAATATAATCATAGGTAGAAGGCATGCTATCATCATAACAACTTTGCATATCAAAACTTGGGAGGCTAAAAATATCATCTTCATTAAACGTAGCATCCCCAAGCTTGGGACAAACATTAATTTCAGCAAATATATTCTCAAACTTATCATTCTCATTAAACATAGCATCCCCAAGCTTGGGCCTTTTCATATCATATGCATAATCACTCTCATCATTAATAGTATGAATAACACCAATAGTATAGCAATTATCATCATCACAATGAGTAATAGGAGCAACATCATTTGGGAGGGATACCTTTCTACCTTTGCTTCTCCGTCTTTTCTTTTTCTTCTTCACATCATGTGCGGGTTTATCCCTCTTTTTGGAGCTCCTTATTAATGAGATTGGTTGAATAGAAGGCTCCTCCTTGTTACCTGATTCATCATAAGAAATAATAGGAGAATATTGGGAAGTCTCTTCCCTTTTGTTAGTATTCTCTTCATCTTCTATTTGCTTTCTTTTCTTTATGTAATTGGCAATATAAGGATTTTCAATGCAATTCACTGCACAATACATATAAATTTCTTCTAGATCAAAATCAAGAAGTTTATCACGGGCAAATACTGGAAGATAGTTAGTTATACGTTTCATTTCTTCATAGCCCATAAGAAAACTAAGTTCATTATGATGTGCAAGGGAAATCAAGTCATCACAATTTTTGGACACGATTAGATCATGAAACAATTTGCATCGGATAGTTAAATGACCACGTTCATTGCAAAGTTCACAAGTATGGCTAAGAAAATTTAAATTTTCAGCACAAACATCTAGCCTTTCTTGCAACCATTTAGTTTCTAAGTACTTATGCCTCTTACAAAATATATCTTCCCTTTTTGGTATGTATTTGCAAACTCTATAAACTCCACAAAAATCGACATGCTTATAAGAGACATTTTCATCATGACTAGTGCAATTATCATTAGTACTATGGATATTCAAAGAGTTCATACTAACAACATTGCAATCATGCTCATCATTCAAAGATTTAGTGCCAAACATTTTTATGCATTCTTCTTCTAACACTTTGGCACAATTTTCCTTTCCATCATACTCACGAAAGATATTAAAAAGATGAAGCGTATGAGACAAACTCAATTCCATTTTTTGTAGTTTCCTTTTATAAACTAAACTAGTAATAAAACAAGAAACAAAAAGATTCGATTGCAAGATCTAAAGATATACCTTCAAGCACTCACCTCCCCGGCAACGGCGCCAGAAAAGAGCTTGATGTCTACTGCACAACCTTCTTCTTGTAGACATTGTTGGGCCTCCAAGTGCAGAGGTTTGTAGGACAGTAGCAAATTTCCCTCAAGTGGACGACCTAAGATTTATCAATCCGTGGGAGGCGTAGGTTGAAGATGGTATCTCTCAAACAACCCTGCAACCAAATAACAAAGAGTCTCTTGTGTCCCCAACACACCCAATACAATGGTAAATTGTATAGGTGCACTAGTTCGGCGAAGAGATGGTGATACAAGTGCAATATGGATGGTAGATATAGGTTTTTGTAATCTGAAAATATAAAAACAGCAAGGTAACTAATGATAAAAGTGAGCGTAAACGGTATTGCAATGCTAGGAAACAAGGCCTAGGGTTCATACTTTCACTAGTGCAAGTTCTCTCAACAATAATAACATAATTGGACCATATAACTATCCCTCAACATGCAACAAAGAGTCACTCCAAAGTCACTAATAGCGGAGAACAAACGAAGAGATTATTGTAGGGTACGAAACCACCTCAAAGTTATTCTTTCGGATCGATCTATTCAAGAGTTCGTACTAGAATAACACCTTAAGACACATATCAACCAAAACCCTAATGTCACCTAGATACTCCAATGTCACCTCAAGTATCCGTGGGTATGATTATACGATATGCATCACACAATATCAGATTCATCTATTCAACCAACACAAAGAACTTCAAAGAGTGCCCCAAAGTTTCTACCGGAGAGTCAAGACGAAAACGTGTGCCAACCCCTATGCATAAGTTCACAAGGTCACTGAACCCGCAAGTTGATCACCAAAACATACATCAAGTAGATCACGTGAATATCCCATTGTCACCACAGATAAGCACATGCAAGACATACATCAACTGTTCTCAAATCCTTAAAGACTCAATCCGATAAGATAACTTCAAAGGGAAAACTCAATCCATTACAAGAGAGTAGAGGGGGAGAAACATCATAAGATCCAACTATAATAGCAAAGCTCGCGATACATCAAGATTGTACCACCTCAAGAACACGGGAGAGAGAGAGAGAGATCAAGCACATAGCTACTGGTACATACCCTCAGCCCCGAGGGTGAACTGCTCCCTCCTCGTGATGGAGAGCACCGGGATGATGAAGATGGCCACTGGTGAGGGATCCCCCGTCCGGCAGGGTGCCGGAACAGGGCCCCGATTGGTTTTTGGTGGCTACAGAGGCTTGCGGCGGCGGAACTCCCGATCTATTCTATTTTCTGGAGGTTTCTGTATTTATAGGAATTTTTGGTGTAGGTTTCACGTCAGGGGGGTCTCCGAGCTGTCCACGAGGCAGGGGCCCACGCCCAGGGGGGTGGGCGCGCCCTCCACCCTCTGGATTGCTCGGGACTCTTCTGGCCCAACTCTTTTGCTCCGGAGGCTTCTTTTGGTCCATAAAAAATCATCAAAAATTGGCACGTCCATTGGACTCCGTTTGGTATTCCTTTTCTGTAAGACTCAAAAACAAGGAAAAAACAGAAACTGGCACTGGGCTCTAGGTTAATAGGTTAGTCCCAAAAATCATATAAAATAGCATATAAATGCGTATAAAACATCTAAGATGGATAATATAATAGCGTGAATACTTCATAAATTATAGATACGTTGGAGACGTATCAGTGATCTAGGAGTAGATCACTGGACATTGGTCAAAATTATCCTTAGTGGAATAAGGATACGTTTCTTGGTTATGGAGGTGACAAAAAGTTCATCGTAAAGGGTTACGTCGATGCAAGTTTTGGCACTGATCCGGATGACTCTAAATCTCAATCTGGATACATATTGAAAGTGGGAGCAATTAGCTAGAGTAGCTCCGTGCAGAGCATTGTTGACATAGAAATTTGCAAAATACATACGGATCTGAATTTGGCAGACCCGTTGACTAAACTTCTCTCACAAGCAAAACATGATCACACCTTTGTACTCTTTGGGTGTTAATCACATGGCGATGTGAACTAGATTGCTGACTCTAGTAAACCCTTTGGGTGTTGGTCACATGACGATGTGAACTATGGGTGTTAATCACATGGTGATGTGAACTATTGATGTTAAATCACATGGCGATGTGATATAGATTATTGACTCTAGTGCAAGTGGGAGACTGAAGGAAATATGCCCTAGAGGCAATAATAAAGTTATTATTTATTTCCATATATCATGATAAATGTTTATTATTCATGCTAGAATTGTATTAACCGGAAACATAATACATGTATGAATACATAGACAAACATAGTGTCACTAGTATGCCTCTACTTGACTAGCTCGTTGATCAAAGATGGTTGAGTTTCCTAGACATGGACATGAGTTGTCATTTCATTAACAGGATCACATCATTAGGAGAATGATGTGATTGACTTGACCCATTCCGTTAGCTTAGCACTTGATCGTTTAGTATGTTGCTATTGCTTTCTTCATGACTTATACATGTTCCTATGACTATGAGATTATGCAACTCCCGTTTACCGGAGGAACACTTTGTGTGCTACCAAATGTCACAACGTAACTGGTTGATTATAAAGGTGCTCTACAGGTGTCTCCGAAGGTACTTGTTGAGTTGGCGTATTTCGAGATTTGGATTTGTCACTCCGATTGTCGGAGAGGTATCTCTGGGCCCTCTCGGTAATGCACATCACTATAAGCCTTGCAAGCAATGTGACTAATTAGTTAGTTGCGGGATGATGCATTACGTAACGAGTAAAGAGACTTGCCGGTAACGAGATTGAACGAGGTATTGAGATACCGACGATCGAATCTCGGGCAAGTAACATACCGATGACAAAGGGAACAACGTATGTTGTTATGCAGTTTGACCGATAAAAATCTTTGTAGAATATGTGGGAGCCAATATGAGCATCTAGGTTCCGCTATTGGTTATTGACCGGAGACGTGTCTCGGTCATGTCTACATAGTTCTCCAACCCATAGGGTCCGCACGCTTAAAGTTCGGTGACGATCGGTATTATGAGTTTTTGTGTTTTGATGTACCGAAGGTAGTTCGGAGTTTCGGATATGATCACGGACATGACGAGGAGTCTCGAAATGGTCGAGACATAAAGATCGATATATTGGACGACTATATTTGGACACCGGAAGTGTTTCGAGTGATTTCGGAGAAAACCGGAGTGCCGGGGGGTTACCGGAACCCCCCGGGGAGTTAATTGGGCCTAGTGGGCCTTAGTGGGAGAAGAGGAGGGGCGGCCAGGGCAGCCGCGCACCCCCTCCCCCTCTAGTCCGAATTGGACAAGGAGGGGGGGCGGCACCCCCCTTTTTCCTTCTCCTCCTCCCTCCCTTCCTTCCCTCTCCTACTCCAACAAGGAAAAGGAGGAGTCCTACTCCCGGTGGGAGTAGGACTCCCCCCCTTGGCGCGCCCTCCTCCTGGCTGGCCGCCTCCCCCGTTGCTCCTTTTTATACGGGGGCAGGGGGCACCTCTAGACACACAAGTTGATCTGTTGATCTATTCCAGCCGTGTGCGGTGCCCTCCTCCACCATATTCCACCTCGGTCATATCGTAGTGGTGCTTATGCGAAGCCCTGCGTCGGTAGCAACATCATCACCGTCATCACACTGTCGTGCTGACGGAACTGTCCCGTGAAGCTCTGCTGGATTGGAGTTCGCGGGACGTCATCGAACTGAACGTGTGCGAACTCGGAGGTGCCATACATTCGGTACTTGGATCAGTCGGATCGTGAAGGCGTACGACTACATCAACCGCGTTGTGCTAACGCTTCCGCTTTTGGTGTACGAGGGTACGTGGACAACACTCTCCCCTCTCGTTGCTATGCATCACCATGATCCTGTGTGTGCGTAGGAATTTTTTTGAAATTACTACGTTCCCCAACACGTTCCGTTCAGACAACCCTCTTCCGGGGGATTAGCCAGAACTCGCTCTTTGAACCAACGCAAGAAAGTGGAGTTGTGCTCTCTAATAACTTCATCGTCTGTCTTGTGCACCCCACGGTCACGGTACTTCTTTGCGATGGTCTCTTTGTGCAGTGTCACAAAATCTTCTAGCACATCTAGGTGTTGTAGCACTACCAAGTTTGCCCTGTCAAGGTCGTTTTGTCGGCCCGAGCGTAACACATTCACATCCCTATGACCGTTGGTGTGACCTTCGCCTTCGAGCCTTCCACAGTGCTTGTTGACGGGTAAACCAACAACAGGGTCTCCGGTGCCTACTAGATAACTCTCACAGAAAGAGATGCACTCTTTGGTCAGATATCCCTAGGCTATGCTTCCATCTGGACGGGACATGTTACGAATGAATCCTTTGATGACGCCATTCATCCTCTCGAACGACATCATGCTGTGCAGGAATGTCGGCCCTAGGTTGATGATGTCGTCCACGATGTGGACACATAGATGCACCATGACATCAAAGAACGCGGGCGGGAAGTACATCTCTAGCTCATTCAGTATGACAACGATCTCTTCCTGTAGCCTATGGAGTTGCTTCACACTGATCAACTTTCGAGAGATAGCATCAAAAAAGTGGCATAGGTCAGTAAGCGTCTCACACACATGTGTGTCCATAATCCCTCTAAGTGCAACCGGGAGTAACTGCGTCATCATCACATGACAGTCGTGAGACTTCATCCCACTGAACCTTTTTTTCTTAGTGTCTAGATATCTGCTTATCTTCCCACAGTATCCGAAACTAACTTTGATTCTGGCTAGGCACTTGAACAATTGATCGACCTCCTTCTTATCTAAGGTGAAGCAAGAGGGGGGGCAATATTATTCTTCCTTCTTGTTTACTTTTTTGCCCCTATCTTCCGTCTCCGTCTCCGTCTCGGTCTCATCCGAAGACCTTTTACCGGGCATTTGGAGATCTTTCCTGATATTCAAAAATTCCAAGTCTTTTCTTGCCTTCGGCCCATCCTTGGTCCTCTCCGGCATGTTCATCAATGTTCCAAGCAAACTCTCAAGGATATTTTTTGTGATATGCATTTGATCAAGGCTATGAGGCGTGTCGAGTATGGGCCAGTATTCCAAGTCCCAGAAAACAGATCTCGTCTTCCATACCTTCAGCAGGGGCTCCGACGCCTTTTTCTTCGTCTTTCCCGGCGAGGGGCACTCTTCCCAGTTCTTCAATAACTTATATATTTCTGCATCGCTACGCTTACGTGGAGGACCTCGATGCTCAGCCTTACCATTGAATAGATCTCCACGCTTTCTCCACGGGTCATCCTTCTCGAGCCATCTTCGATGCCCCATGTAAATGATTTTCGAAGACCCGCCATCTTTAGATAGCTGCAGAGAAGTTGTATCATCCATGCACCTCGTGCATCCGCAATATCCGTGGCACACCTGGCCGGAGAGATAGCTGTAACCGAGATAGTCCTGCACCGTCGTGATCAGCGCGGCTCTCATGTAGAAATACTCTCCTTTGCTTGCATCCCATGTCTTGGCCGGCGTTGTCCATAAGGTATGTAGCTCCTCTTTCAGTAACCCGAGATAAAATTTATATCATTTCCCGGTTGTCTCGGCCCTTGAATAAGCATAGCCATGTGTATGTATTTTTCCTTCATGCACAACCAGGGGGAGGTTGTACATCCATACAAACACGAGCCATGTGCTATGATTGGTGTTCTGGTTGCCAAATGGATTCATGCCATCACTACTAGCGCCAAGCACGATGTTCCTTGGATCATTTGCGAAAAAATCAAATTCAGCAATTAATGCTCTCCATTGGCTAGCATCTGGGAGGTGTCTCAGCTTCGGCTCATCTCCGTCATCTGGCTTCACCCTCTCCGCGTGCCAGCGCATAAGCTTTGCTTCCTTAGGATCTACGAAATACCGCTGTAGACGCGGAGTGATCGGAAAGTAGCATACAACTTTCTGTGGAGCTTTCTTTCCAGCCTTTTTATATCGTGAAGCATTGCACTCTGGACAGATGGTTTTTTCCGCGTGCTCGTTCCGATATATGATGCAATCATTGATGCACGTGTGATATCTAATGTGTGGCAGATCAAGAGGGCACACAATTTTCTTTGCCTCCTCGACACTAGTAGGACACAGGCTTCCCGCGAGAAGAACCTTCTTTAGATACTTCAGAAGCTCATCCAGGCTTGTATATGTCCATTTGTTTTTTGCCTTTGTCTTTAGAAGTTCTAGTGTGAAACTCAAGCGGGGCACCTCGGGATTGCAACCATCATACAAAGGAGTCATCGAGTCTACCTCCAGTTGCGCCAGTTTGGCCTCCTCTCTAGAAGCAGCTCTGTCGCTAGTCGTCTTCTTGCGAAGCAGGTCTCGAACATGCGGGTCCCGCATGGCTGAACTTAGTAGCGACGAAGACGGCGGCGTGTCCACGTCTTCTCCGCCTTGAACTGCCTCTTCACCATCGACATTTCCGAGGCCATCTTCCTCTTCGGGCACATAATCGGTCATCTCTTCGTCTGGTGGCCCCATGTCGTTATTTCCTGCCCCATCGACATCCTCCTCCTCATCATCTTCACTTATCCACCGAGTATGGCCATGCATGAAACCATGCATGAGCAGGTGCGCCTTGAATGTGCCACCCTCAAAGGGGTTGAGCCTGACTATTCCTTTGCATTTTCAACACGGACATAAAACATCCTTCAGCCTTTTTTCATACATGTCGTCCACAGCGGATTGCCAGTATCTTTCCACCATCCTTCCATTGACCTTCATGATCACCTGCACGCGGAGCAAATATTATAACCACATATATATGCATGCATGGATCAAATTCATACAAAAATTCGGCATGACCTTCCCTAAACATAGGACATATTGAGTTTGCCCGAAATTCGCCGAAACGGAATTGAATCGACATTTCGGCAAAACATAGGCAACTCATGTCACCCACATTATTTCATCAAATACACAATGTAGGCAACTCAAATTATGCCACACACAATTCAGTATATTCTCATATCGCCCATATATATATATAGTTTCGGTCCTTATCCACACAAAAACATTTGTTTGCTCACCTATGTGTCGAGAGGGATATCGAGCACCTTCCTTCTTAATTACCTAGTAGCTATATATATATATATATATATATATATATATATATATAGCTCTAACTAGCTAGCTAGCTCCCTAGGGAGAGAGAGAGCTAGGGAGAGAGTGGGAGGAGAGGGAGAGAGGAGAGGAGGGAAGGCATTAATGGAAGGGGGTGGTGGAGGGCAAAGAAGAGGGGGAGGGAGGGCATTAATGGAGGGGGTGGTGGTGGAGGGCAAAGAAAGAGGGGGGTGGTGATGGGAGGGCTCTAATGGAGGGGTGTGTTGGAGGGGCAAAGAAGAGGGGGGTGGTGGAAGGGCAAAGAAGAGAAGAAGGGAGGGCTCTAATGGAGGGGTGGTGGAGGGGGAGCATTAGAACAAGCAAGGTGCAAGGAAAGGGGGAGAAAGGAAGGGGGAGAGGAAGAAGAAAGGGGAGGAAGGAGGGGAAAGGTGGTAGGTGGCTGGCGACCATAGCAGTAGCGCGGGGAGCCAAAACACGCTACTGCTATGGCAGCTTGCAAAATATCTACGACTAGTGTTGCACTACCTATAGCGCGGTCTAGAAAAACACGCTACTGGTAAAATGTTATACATAGAAAAATAGCAGTAGCGCGTTTATCTAAATATGTGCTATAGATCCAAAACTAACAGTAGCGCCGGTTGGACGACCAGCGCTGCTAATATTTATTGACCAAGGGGTGTGGTGTGTTACACTTAGCAGTAGCGTGGGGCTAGGTGACAAGCGCTGCTGCTAACACATACCAGTAGCGCGCTTTCTACCCAGCGCTACTACTAATTACTAGTAGCGTGTGGTCATAAACAAACGCTACTGGTAAAATTCTATCTATAAGCATTTTCCTAGTAGTGTAGGTAGGGCTGCAAGAAAAGCTCGAGGCTCGTGAGCCACTCGAGATCGACTCATATTTCAGCTTGACTCGAGATCGAGTCGAAAAGAAATGAGCTGAGTATGAACACTTTATGTAGCTCGATTAAGAAACGAGCCGATCTTGAGCCAACATTGGCTCGCTCGATTTTAGCTCGATAGCTCGATATCATATAAGTATATTAAATAACCTTCATATCTATTGCCAAGAATTAGGATCATTCATTTCTGTATATGCTCTGTACGATTTTTAGCTTCACTTTACCTACTAGCAAACATGGAAATTAAGCATGGAGAAAATTTATTCTCATCACGTGGGCAACCGTGTGTTCAATATTTTGTTATTTTGGTCAATGTTTGAGAGCTGGCGCACCTTCATCGCCTTCTATCCATGATTTCTTGTTATTAAATACTAGTCTTCACTTGAGAAAGAATAAGTTGAATTTATAGAGATTTTTTTGTTGTGTTGTGGTCTATCTTGCTTTAAAATTTTCCTTAAAATAATTTTAAAAATCATCTTATGTAGCTCGAAACTAGCTCGAGATCGACTCGAGATCGTTACAAGCTGAGCACGAGCTACTTTCTGCAGCTCGACCTTGAGCTTCGCACATTTTAAGCTCGCTCGAATTTTAGTATGAGTTGAGCTGAGCCTAGGCCAACTCGCTCGAACTCGACTCGTTTGCAGCCCTAAGTGTAGGTTCATCCTCCGGCTCTGTCGAGCAACTAGCTCACATGACTCGCCTTTTATCTTCTATGGTAGTTCCATGAGATGAGCGGTTTGACAGCCCCCACCAAGGATGTGATCTTGGTATAACTAATTCACAATTTTAGGTTTAGGGGTTATTAAAGCTTGTGCAAATTTTCCCTTCTGCAAGGAAGAGTCAAAACATGAGAAAAGATCAAAGAGACACTGAATATGAGAGTTTCTAATAAATTTTAGTTTTATCGATGATTTTGTTGTTCTTCATATTGTTGTTGTTATTTTGATCTATCACAATTTCATTCGTTGTTGGATAAAGCCATAAATCGGACCAGCCACTCTCCTATCATAAAAATTTGGAATTGGCGACCATACCGGTTTGTTAAGCTCAATGGACAACCTTGCCACCGACCCCCGAAAAACCAATAACCAAATTGGATGGATTTATCTGGTTTTCATACAAATTGGAGCAATTAAACCGATAAAAATTAAGGTGTGTATGCTCATGCTAGATTGATGGGATTCGAACCAAAGTAACATGGTTGCGGATTGGAGAACCAACATGCACACTAACCAAACTCATCACGGGATTAATTCTGGGCTAAGCAGAAGGAAATCATCTTCTTTGACCTTTTTCTCTATATATTTTTTCTACCTATCAAACCCGACGACTCGGCAATTCAGTCGGTAAAAACCTGAACATGCGCCACCCATGCACCCAGGAGGAGCCCGCGCCACCTACCACATGGGACCATGCTAGAGTGAATAAAATCGCTTGATCATAACTTATTTTATAACTTAAATCGATGTCACCACACAAAGATATTTGCGATCCAAGATGAGGCTTTTTCAATTGGTTTCCATGGTACCCTGCTAGAGAGGGAATTTACCACCTATATTAAGCAATAAAATTGCCGAGCTACTCATCAGTAAGGGCCGTTGACAGGGCTGTGCGAGCTGTGCGCTTGCACAGGACCCCCAAAGTTCAGGGGGGCCTAATTTGGGTCGAAATTCATGTGTTAGTTTCAAACGTGCACCTTTCAGTTTTCGGCCTACATTTTCTTTAGGGGATTTTAGGCCTACATTTGCATGGTCGCTGAAGCACACATTTTGGGCCTCTTGGGTCTGGTCAGCTCCCGCCGATCGCATCTGTCATCGTCGTCCTGAAGTCGATCGATCCAAAGACGAAACGACGGCGCACGTATGTACGTATCCTGGGTGGCTGGGCAATCTGCGGTCCTTCGCTTTGGAAGTCAGATCAGCCAGGTGACAGGGCCGTCAAGCGGCACGCATCACGGCAGAATCAAAACGGCACAGGAATTGCAGGCGCCGGCCGCCAACACGGGCGCATGGGCAGCCCAACAGAAGGGAGAAGGCTAGCAGCTTTTTTCTTTTTTCTTTAGAAAAGAAGAATGAACCCCGGCCTCTGCATCTGGGTGATGCATACGGCCACTTTATTAATTATTATTACAAGACCTTACAAAACCATATAACAGCAAGACTAAAGCCACCGTCTAAGCAACAACTGTCGCTACACCTATCCAATTGATGAAGGGGCGCCAGATAGTCTGGGCCTAATACCAAACAGACATCGCAGCCAAACCTAAATATCTAAGACCTGAGGTCCCAACCAGGATGCCTGCCGGGTATGGGGCATCTACCAGTCCGGCGCACTCCTCAACCAGGACGCCTGTCGGGTATGAGGCCGCCGCAGCCACCTGCCAGCAATTCATCTTCAGAGCTGTACGCTGCATGTACCGTGCCAGGTCTCTCTGCCATCGACGCCATCACGACGCCCGACAGCGTCGTCCTCCTGCGCGAGTCCATCCTCCCACAGCGAACTCCGAATCTGCACTGCGCCACGCCGTCAAGATCCGTCGCCATCAGTGTGTAGGATGAAGCACCGCTCCACCAAAGAATCCGTCCTCTGCTCCCTCGATCACGTGTGTACCTTCAAGAATGACGCCCCCAAGGGAGGAACGACACCAGAGCGACGCCGTCATCCAATCATCCGATCTAGGGTTTCCCCCGGAGGTAGCAGAGAGTGGCCTTGACTTCTCCACGACGATGCCTTCAAGAAGGGAATGACGCAGATAGCGCCGCCACCGCCGGCCTTAGTAGAAACCGAAGGCAAGTTTTCACCCAGATCAGTTCGAATGGATCCAACTCTCGTGCACGGGCCGCCATCACTACGAGCACCACCAGGCATACCCTGGAGTACCGGCAGATCAGCGTGCCGCCGGCACCACCGCATCCAGATCGCCGGCCACGCCGGGCCGCCGCCATCCCCCGCGCCGTCCGGGTCAGAGACGGAGCCGCCGACCGCGCACAAGGACTGCCGCCGCCTGCACACACCGGAGCGCCGCCGAGAGCCCAGCGCCCGCCACCGCTTGCCGAAGCCAACCGCCGCCCGAGCACTGGCGCCACCGTGGAGCCATAAGATCGGGGAGGAGGACGTCGCGCGCCGACCACCCTCGCGAACCCCGCTGCACGCCCGAGCGCCGGCGCCACCGCGGCGCCATCAGATCTGGAGGAAGAGGAGCCCGCGCCTCGCCGCCCCGCGCAGACCACGCCGCCGCCATCGCCGCAGCGCCACCAAAGGGGAGCCCTGCAGATCCGCCGGCAGCCCGACCTGCCGCCGAGCCAAGCGCCGCCGCGAGGGCCGGCCGCCCCGCGCCGCCCAGGAGCCTCGCGAGGAGGGAGGGAGCCCCGTCGCCGCCGACGCACGCGCGGGCTTTGCCCGGCGGCGTCCCCTGGCGGCGGCGAGGGAGAAGGAAGGCGAGAAAGGGGAGCGGCGGCGGTGATCTAGGGTTCCGCCCGGGCCGCTCGCGAGAGTGGCACGGGGGATGGGGATTGTGGGAGAAGGCTAGCAGCTTGAAGGAGTAATGGGTATACCTGCCGCCAGCAATTGGCTACCCCACTAATTCATCTATTCGAGTTCTTCACAAGCCTATAAGTCAAGGTTTGATCCTTTTCTGCTCTGCTATCTTGAATTCTTGACGAGCCTATAATTCACGGAGTTCCAATGCACCGATATTATTTTTGTTTTATTCATAAACAGAACCATCATGCTTTCTTGAAATTATGTTTGCGTCCTACTATGACACAAGAAAGATTCAATGGATTGACAACAATAGCACTTGGAAACGATGTCTTGGAGAAGATTAATTATGAAGATGTAATTAAAGATTTCATTTCTTTTTTTTTCTTCTTGTTGTTTTTGAAAGAAACCATTGTTCATAATAAATCATGATTACAACACCACAGGCAGCCCAATTCATTTCAAAGTACATAAGATGATGACACTTTTTGATAACAGAAGGTTAGCTTATTGCTTACTTATACCATTGCCTTTTGCATTGGTATTTTTTATATTCCCAAGTATTGTATAAGAAATAGCACAAATTTTAGTTATATTATTAAGTGAGATTAATTTTTTTAAATAAAAATTTTAAGGCACCATCTTGCTTTTCGCACCGGGGTCCCGAATTTTTGGAGACGCCCAGAGTAAGACGTGATTAGTCTACCCAAGACTACATGTTTGTAGTATTACACTAGTAGAAAAAGGGTCAAATGTCAAGCACATTAGTGCCGGTTTGCTTTTGAGCCGGCACTAATGTGTGCATTAGTGCCGGTTCCAACGGCAAGCCAGCCGCTTTCATTAGTACCGGTTCGTGGCCGACCTTTAGCACCGGTTCGTGCCACGGACCGGTAATAAAGTGAGTGGTGGCAGGATGTTGTCAGTCCGGGGCCCCTCCAGCACCTTTAGTACCGGTTCATGGCACGAACCGGTGCTAAAGGTCGTCCTACATAAGCCCTTCGTCCACCCGAGCTCGCTCTGTTCTTCCCCTTTCCCCTCTCCTCTCTGTTCTTCCCCTCTTCCTCTCGAGCTCATCACACATTTTGCCCAAAATTTGTCAAGATTTGAAGGCCCCCATCCATTCAAATGATCACAAAGGTTAGCAACTTTGTCCTTTCATCTCTCATTGCTAGATTAGCTCTTGCAATGCTTTGTATAGTGATTAATTTATGAGTTTAGTAATTTGGTAGAAAATATATGTGCTAGTATTTGATTTATATGCAATTTGTGGTCAAAACTAACACTTAGTTTGCATATGTAGGTGTGGTTTACTTAGTGCCTTCTAAATCTCCGTCGTAACCACAGTCGATCGCCCGCACCGTTCCGTCGCCGGCACCACCTTGTGGTGAGCCTCTTGTTCATGAATGTTTTACATTACCAAATTGATGTTTGTGTGATTTGGATATATAGTTACTCGTATAATTATCTTACCCGTACGTTGTTTGTTATACATAGTGCCATGGTTTTGATATCCGTCCCCGTCGGCCCTCGTCCTTGTTATGATTCGGATGTGGTATATTCTCTTTTAAAACTAGTTGTTGCATTTCGTGTTTATGACAAATTATGCCCATCAAGTTGACATAGATATTTTTGTCTAGGAGGTTTGTGAACCGGAAATTCCAACCGACCCTATTGTCGAGAGGTTAAATTTAGTTGAAAGAGAAAACGAGTATTTGAAAGAAAAATTGAAAAGAATTGAGGGGGAGAAGATGGAATTGGAGTTGCATGTTGCCGATGTCGTCGATGATCACAAGATCAAGATGGAGAAAATGCGCTTGAAGATTAGAAAGATTAGAAAATATGCCATTGATAGTGAGGCTTGGTATCATTATGCTGTTGGATCAATTGTTACCTTAGTTGCGATCTTGATCGCATTTGTTGTTGCATTTAAATTCTTTAGTTAGAGAGTTATTTGTTTGTTGCATTTAAGTCTTGTATGAACTTTATGTATGAACTTGTATTAATTTGGTCTATTCGGTGTTGTGTAATGAAGATGAGCCGACAATGGATGTACGATGACCGATGCTCTCCCGAGTTCATTAATGGCGTGCAAACTTTTCTGCTTGCGGCTGAGGCAAACAAGCGGGCGGATGGTTTTATGCCTTGTCCATGTTTAGTCTGTAAGAATGATCACAATTACTCTACGTCAAGAACCATTCACGTCCACCTGTTTAAGTCCGGTTTCATGCCCCACTATAATGTTTGGACCAAGCACGGAGAAAGAGGGGTTATGATGGAAGACAATGAAGAAGAAGAGGACGACGACAGCTATCCTGGCCATGGGTTCCCTGAATACGATGATACAACAATGGGGGAAGAAGCTGAGCCGGCAATGCGGGAAGAAGCTGAAGAAGAGGCATCAGATGAGCCCGCTGATGATCTAGGTCGGGCCATTGCCGATGCAAAGAGAAACTGCGCAAGTGATTTGGAGAAGAAGAAGTTGCAGCGCATGTTAGAGGATCACAAGAAATTGTTGTACCCGAATTGCGAAGCTGACAAGAAAAAGTTGGGCACCACACTGGAATTGCTGCAATGGAAGGCAGAGAATGGTGTATCTGACAAGGGATTTGGAAAGTTGCTGGTAATGATAAAGAATATGCTTCCAAAGGACAACGAATTGCCCGAGAGTACGTACGAAGCAAAGAAGGCTGTCTGCCCTCTAGGGTTAGAGGTGCAGAAGATACATGCATGCCCTAATGACTGCATCCTCTACCGCGGTGAGTACGAGGATTTGAACGCTTGCCCGGTATGCGGTGCATTGCGCTATAAGATCAGGCGCGATGACCCTGGTGATGTCGAGGGCGAGCGCCCCAGGAAGAAGATTCCTGCCAAGGTGATGTGGTATGCTCCTATAATACCACGGTTGAAACGTTTGTTCCAAAACAAAGAGCATGCCAAGGCGATGCGATGGCACAGAGAAGACCGTAAGAAAGACGGAAAGTTGAGAGTACCCGCTGACGGGTCGCAGTGGAGAAAAATTGAGAGAAAGTACGGGAAGGAGTTTGCAGATGACGCAAGGAACGTATGGTTTGGTCTAAGCGCAGATGGCATTAATCCTTTTGGGGAGCAGAGCAGCAACCATAGCACCTGGCCTGTGACTCTATGTTTGTATAACCTTCCTCCTTGGTTGTGCATGAAGCGGAAGTTCATTATGATGCCAGTGCTCATCCAAGGCCCTAAGCAACCCGGCAACGACATTGATGTGTACCTAAGGCCATTAGTTGAAGAACTCTTACAGCTGTGGAATGGAACAGGTGTACGTGCGTGGGATGAGCACATGGGGGAAGAATTTGACCTAAAGGCCTTGCTGTTCGTGACCATCAATGATTGGCCTGCTCTCAGTAACCTTTCAGGACAGACAAACAAGGGATACCGCGCATGCACGCACTGTTTGGATGATACCGACAGTATATATTTGGACAATTGTAGGAAGAATGTGTACCTGGGACATCGTCGATTTCTTCCGAGCAGGCATCCCGTAAGAAAGAAAGGCAAGCATTTCAAAGGTGAGGCGGATCACCGGACGAAGCCTCGCCACCGTACTGGTGCTGATGTACATGATATGGTCAAGGATTTGAAGGTAGTCTTTGGAAAGGGTCCTGGCGGACAACCTGTTCCGAATGACGCTGACGGACGCGCACCCATGTGGAAGAAGAAATCTATATTTTGGGACCTGCCCTATTGGAAAGATCTAGAGGTCCGCTCTGCAATCGACGTGATGCACGTGACGAAGAATCTTTGCGTGACCCTGCTTGGCTTCTTGGGCGTGTATGGGAAGACAAAAGATACACCTGAGGCACGGGAGGACCAGCAACGTATGCATGGAAAAGACGGCATACATCAGGGTCATGCCAGCTACGCTCTTACCAAAGAAGAGAAGGAAATCTTCTTTGAATGCCTGCTCAGTATTAAGGTACCGTCTGGCTTCTCGTCGAATATAAAGGGAATAATAAACATGGCAGAGAAAAAGTTCCAGAACCTAAAGTCTCATGACTGCCACGTGATTATGACGCAACTGCTTCCGGTTGCATTGAGGGGGCTTCTACCGGATAACGTTCGATTAGCCATTGTGAAGCTATGTGCATTCCTCAATGCAATCTCTCAGAAGGTAATCGATCCAGAAATCATACCAAGGTTAGAGAATGATTTGGTGCAATGTCTTGTCAGTTTCGAGTTGGTGTTCCCACCATCCTTCTTCAACATCATGACGCACGTCCTAGTTCACCTATGCGAAGAGATTAACGTTTTGGGTCCTGTATTTCTACACAATATGTTCCCCTTTGAGAGGTTCATGGGAGTCTTAAAGAAATATGTTCATAACCGTGCTAGGCCAGAAGGAAGCATCTCCAAGGGCCATGAAAATGAGGAGGTCATTGAGTTTTGTATTGACTTTATTCCTGACCTTAAGCCGATTGGTGTTCCTGAATCGCGGCATAAGGGCAGACTGGATGGAAAAGGCACGCTAGGAGGGAATCAAAAAATATGTATGGACGGACATTCTCTCACTGAAGCACACTACACAGTTATACAGAATTCCGCCTTGGTGGCTCCGTATATGGACGAACACAAGAATTTTCTACGCTCCAAACACCCGGAGCGGTCTGATGACTGGATTACACGTGAACAAACCAGGAGTTTCGCCGGCTGGTTGCAGACACGTACCATGCATGACGCCTCTATTGAAGATGACCTGTACTCGCTGTCCCAGTTACCATCTTCGAATATAATGACTTTCAAAGGGTACGAGATAAATGGTAATACATTTTACACGATCGCCCAAGATAAGAAGAGCACCAACCAAAACAGTGGTGTCCGCTTTGATGCAACAACCAAGACGGGAAAGGAAACATATTATGGTTACATAGAGGAGATATGGGAACTTGACTATGGACGTGGTTTGAAGGTCCCTTTGTTTCGGTGCAAATGGGTCAATATGACACGATATGGGGTAACGGAAGACCCGCAGTATGGAATGACAACAGTGGATCTCAACAATCTTGCGTATGCAGACGAACCATTCGTCCTAGCTAATGATGTGGCACAGGTTTTCTATGTGAAGGATATGTCTACCAAGCCGAGAAAAAGAAAAGATAAGGAAGCGAATGCATCATACGATGAGCCAAAGCGCCACATAGTTCTTTCTGGGAAGAGAAACATCGTGGGAGTGGATGACAAGACAGACATGTCAGAAGATTATGAAAAGTTTGATGAAATTGCTCCATTCACAGTGAATATTGACCCGAGCATCCAGTTAAATGATGAAGATTTTCCATGGCTACGGCGCAAAGGGACACACGCGAAGAAAAAGTTTCACACCCAAAGATCTGGGAAGTGATCGGCTTCACTATCATCACTTTCTTCTGTGTTTCACACCCAGGAGGGAATCTCTGTAATAGTTAGGGTAGTTATGTGTTTTGGCATTTGAAACGCGAAGAAATTTTATGTGCAAACAAATTCTTTCATGCATTTACTGATTTTTTCAGCTAAATGACCCTGAAATTGAAAAGCATTTCAAATGAACTCAGAAAAGGTTGAAAGTTGGCATGGTATCATAATTTCACCCACATAGCATGTGCAAAAAAGTAGAGAGGGTTACCGCAAAAACTGGATGCACTTCGTGTACAAAATGGACAATCTCTTTCGAAGTATCAGGGTTTCGGACGAAAACTCATCCGTTACAAAGGCATTTCATTTTTTAAATAACCTAAGCATTACCAAATTGAATATAATGATAAAACACACTAATATTAAACATAAGATAAAAGAATCACTGAAAAATCTATTTTCAAAGTTAAGTTATTCACAAACTAGTGATTCACACAAATTTCAAATAATTCAAAATGTAAACTATTCAAATTTGTAAACTACCGGCACTAATAGAAAGTTTGTACTTTTTTGTACCTAAAGCAAAAATATTCACAAAGAAACTCTAAATACAGCAAAAAACAACTAAAAAATAAATAAAACAAAAATAAATAAAGCAAAAAAATAAGAAAATAAAAAAGCCCGCCTACTGCGCCACAGCGGCCTGCATACGACTAGAAACCCAACCTGTTGTTGGGCCAGGATGCAGGCCCGCAAAGGCCCAGTAGGCCCACAGGGCAGCACAGAACATTTAGGCCCAGTAGGCCTGCTTTGGAGAGGAGCTCGAGAGAGCTACCGCACTGGGGCTTATAAACCAGTGCGGGCGCCCCTCGGCTAGCGAGGTGGGACTAAACTTGCCGCACCGCACCTGCGCCAGCGCACCCCCTTTAGTACCGGGTGGTGGCTCCAACCGGTACTAAAGGGGGGGCCTTTAGTACCGGTTGCAGCCACCACCCGGTACTAAAGGGGTGCGCTTCCCGCCGCTTGGCCTGGCCAAAATCGACCTTTAGTACCGGTTGGTGGCTCCAACCGGTATTAAAGGCCCCTCCTATATAAACAACACTCACGAAAATTTCGTCAGTTTCCTCCTACTTCTCTTTGCTTCATCGCCGCCGCCCCGTCCCGCGCCGTCGCCGCCGCCGTCGCGCCGTCCCTGTCGACTCCGCGCGGCCCCCGTCCTCGTCGCGCCGTCCGCGTCGCTGGCCCGTCCCCATCCCCGCACCGGCCCGCGTCCCCGTCCCCGCACCAGCCCGCGTCGCCGTCGCCTCGACCTCGCCCGCGCTGTGAGCCTCTGTCCCCCCTCTCCTCTCCCTCCAATCGAAGCCGCTGCGCGCGCCGCCAGCGCCGTCGCCTTGGCTCGCCGTCGCCTGCACACACAACACACACACACACATACACAATTTTTGTTCTGTTTTTAGTTTTTAGTTTTTCTGTTTTTAGTTTTTAGTTTTTCTGTTATTAGTTATTAGTTATTAGTTTTTTCAGTTTTTTTATTAATGTTATAGAAATGTTAGTTATATATAGAAATGTTAGTTTTTTCTGTATTAATGTTATAGAAATGTTTGTTATATAGAAATGTTAAAGAAAAATTAGTTATACAATTTTAGTTATAGAAATGTTAGTTTTAGATATGGTCGATGTTTTTTTAGTTTATTATATTTTTAGTTATAAAATTTAGAATTTGCATATAAGAAATCACAATCCAATCATTTAAAAAATGTTACTTTACTTTTGCCGCATATAGTATTTGTTGTCGACAATGCCCGGCCCGCATCCTCGCCGTCGACCCGTTCGCGACGACGTCCTGCTTCAGAGGACCCATGTCCGGGATTGGGCTCCGCCGGGCTGGCACTGGGAGGTGCTACCTGGAGGGGCGCGACGCTTGGTGAGGAACCCGGCCTCGGGTCCCGTCGTCGACCCTGATCTCCTTTGGTGGCGTTCGCGTGGGCCACATTCGGTGCAGAGGGAGCCGGCCCCGCCGGAGGTGGTGCGTCGTCGTGTCAGGGAGGAGGACGAGCACGTCCATCGCTACATGGCTGCTATGGACGTCAGGTTCTCCAATACCTGGCAGGTTCTTTGGGCAGATGACCGGAGATATGATCCTGTGATGGTTCCTTGTCTTTGGGTGTCCACCGCCCGCGCCCCAGGAACCGCGAGTGGCCTAGATTCTTCTATAGTATTCGATCTTTATTAGCTACCTAGCCAGTGATGTATTCGAGATTATATATTATTCGAGACGATGTATTCGAGATTATATATTATTCGAGACGATGTATTCGAGATTATATATTATTCGAGACGATGCATATTATGTACTATATGATTCAGTTTTTCCTTATTGATTGCATCCATGCATTGTAATTTGAATACTAAATTGTTTTATATTTCTTCGGTATTAGTTAAATAAAAGCTATGGCGGACAATACCGGCAGAGAGGGAGAAGAGGCCCTGTTCGAGATCATACGCAGCCCTAGCAGGCCAGATGATCTGAATGAAGCAAATGACGGCTCCCAATATCTGAACAATACCGGGGAGGGTGATGATAAGATATTCGATCTCGACGACCGAGCTGATGAAGTCATGAACTATGATTATGATTATGATGACGCAGACAATGATTATGATGACGAATACAATGTTGATCTTGAAATAACAAAGACTACCGGCGAGGTATATTTATATAAGCAGGCATCTAGTGATCATCACATGTTTTTTTATTTGAAGATATATTAACGAATCGATCTTTCTTCTTTCAGCCCTCCGGATCGAGCAAATCTGCTTCTACAGACAGCAGGACAAAGCGCGGCCCGGGCAAAAAGTTGAAGGAGGGTGTAAAGTACAACATCGATTCCATCAAAGCTAGTGGCGAACCCCTCACGCCTAAGAACATTGCGAACAAGTTCGTTCGTCAGTGCGGAGTTCTTGTGAAGGACCAACTCCCGATCTCCATTCAAGAATGGAAAGAGCCAAAAACTAAACGCCCAGATGTTACTTGGGTCGACGACAGAGCAAAACAAAAGCTTTGGGAATCTCTGATGGAACATTTCACCCTACCAGATTATTTCACTGATGCAGATGTGCAGAAAGTCAAGGACGCTGCTCTTAAGAAGATGGCAATTGCATTCAACACCCACAAGAAAACTGTATGGGCCAACTACCTCGCTGCAGAAAGGAAGACTCCAGAATTCAAGGGAACACTGGAGAAGCAAAGAGAACACTGGCCCGCTTTCGTGAAATTCAAGGAATCAGAATTATCTAAGGAACGGTCGAGAAAAAACAAGGCCAATGCCGCAAAAAAGACGCAGTTCCATAGGCTGGGTCCAGGTGGCTACGCGGTGGCAATGCCTAAGTGGGATAAGTCTGAGCAAGAGATGGAGGATGCAGGGGTCACTCCGGTTACTAGGAGCTGGCCCCCCAGGTGCAGAACTTGGTTCTATGCGCATGGGGGGGCGTTGGACCCGAAGACAGGCCTGGTTTCGAAGAAGGCAAGTCTAAAAGGAGCAGAACAAAAGTTACTTGACGCAATAGAAGATGCTCGAAAGGGGGTGTTCACGCCCAACAGAGAGAACGACGAGCTTACGCGCGCCCTGGGAAATCCTGAACACCCGGGAAGAACACGAGGCAAGGGCGTTATTCCCTGGTATGAGGGCTTTTCGGAATGGAACGACGACTACAGGACCCGTGCAAGAAAGAAGATGGAGGAGGAGAAGAAGAGGAAGCTGGAGGAGGAGCAGAGGAAGCAGGACGCGGAACGCCTTCAAGGCCTAGAAGCAAGGCACGCGGACTTGGCACTCAAATTCCAGCAGCAGCAGCAGCAGATCGACTCACTTAGCCAGGAAAGGGGGTCTCAGCAGCGGCAGCAGCAAGCGGATGATCATCCAGCATTGGATAGCACCGTCCCATCCATGCCGAGAAGCAGCGTTGGTTCCGCCCCGGGCGACGCACTGCTGGATACATACCCTGTGGATGACATCATAGAGAACACTAACTGTGAGCTACACTTCAAAATGAAGAACATATCCATGAAGGTGGCGGACGCCGTTGCTTTTACAATTACCCCCGAAGCAACCTTCCATTGCGCCCCGATTCCAGAGGGCTATGCTCGTGTCTTGGTTGATGAGGTGGTGGACCCATATTCGGGGCTAGATCTTGACATTCCTGGAGGTGACGACGAGCACACACTGGGAGAGGCCATACATCGTATCATCCTATGGAGAAAGGATTGCATCATCTTTCGAAGTCCACCGACACCGCGTCTGCCGACTCCTCCTCGAAGTCCGCCACCGTGTCAGCAGACTCCCGCTCCTCCAAGTCCACGAACGCGTGAGCAGACTCCTGCTTCAAGTCCGGCACAGCGTCAGGCCACTCCTCCTGTTTCAAGTCTGACACCGTGTCAGGCCACACCTCCTGCTTCAAGTCCGGCACAGCGTCAGGCCACACCTCCTGCTTCAAGTCCGACACCGTGTCAGGCCACACCTCCTGCTTCAAGTCCGGCACAGCGTCAGGCCACTCCTCCTGCTCCAACTAAGCCACGTCAGCCGTCTCCGCCGCCTAAGCAATCGCAGAAGAGACACGCCGCAGCTATGGTGCGTAGCGGTACGAGTCGAGGTAGTACAGAAAGTACAGGCGGAGACAAGCGATATAAATATGGTCCAAGCAGCCTCGCTCCTCTTCCTCAGAGGCCTTACGACATGACCGAGGAGCAAAACGATGCAATAGTGCGGGCCGAAGTGGACGCTCATTTTCGACCGAAACCGGCAACGCCGCCGAGGGAGAAAGTGCCTGAGGAAAAGATTGACCACTTCATTCGTATGGCTAGACCACCAGCTCCCAAGCCTGTTGACTCAGACTATGAGCGCCAAATCAGGAAGGCACATCGAGCACGACTACAGAAAGAAGCGAGCTCGAGCTCGAGCCAACAAGCAGCTGTCAAAAAATGCGGGAAAACCGTTCCCCAGCTGGGAGAACAGGCGGCGCAATCGACCCCCCCCCGCTTGTTGTGCCAACAACACATGAGAGTACGCGCGCCCAATATTATTGTGGGCAAACCGTTTACGTTCCCGAGCTGGGCGATGTGGTAATAACCGAGGAGCATATAATGCAGGCTGAAATGCTCAAGATCACTGTTGGACAACTCCTCGAGATCGAGCCCATGTCTCCGCTTAGAGAGGAGGAAATAAAACGGAAATATGTCCGGGGCCAACCTTTGGTCGAGCCAGACGAGGTCAAGAACCTCCCAACGAGAATGTATGAATTGCATCAGTGGTACATGAACATTACCAAGATTTCCAATCGAGGGTCCCTCATGGTGAATGTCAAGGAGGAGCATTACTTCCATGAGAAAGCTGTGTCCGTTGAGTATTCAGAACTATTTCAGTTATTCAATCAAGATGCACTCGACAAATCTATCGTCAGTTGCTATTGTCTGTAAGTGATTTCTTTCTGTAATTTAAGTCTCAAGCTAGCTCTAGTGCTCATTGATTGATCATTAATTACCTGTAATTATATATCCTCACTATATATTCTTTTCTGTGGTATTATGCAGGATGAAGATGTATGAAATGAAAAAAGCTGGACGCTATGGCATTGGGTTCATTGACCCAAATACCGTTAATGAATACACATGGAAATTGGAATGGTGTAGACAAGATGTAGAGAAATGCATGCTAGAGTTCTTGAAGCGCCTCAATAGCAATGAAGATATACTACTTCCTTACAACTTCGAGTGAGTCACACTGTCTTGTACTACAAATTCTGTTTTTGCTTACTAGCTAGATGTTAATAAGTGTATAGGGTTTAGGGTTATAGTTGATTGGTGTTATGCACATGCCCGCTTAATTTATACATGCAAACGTATGCGCATGCAGCTTCCACTGGATCTTGTTAGACATTAAAGTTGACGAAGGAAAAGTTGAAGTACTGGACTCACTACTTAAAAAAGATAGTGACTACAGCATCGTGAAGGGGATAGTCGACAGGTTATTTCAATCATTATTAACTATATCTCGGCCTATTTAGTTCGTCATTTCCTGATATGAACTATTTTTAATAACCCCTTTATTAATTTTCTTTGCCGGCGGGCAGGGCTTGGGCAAAGTATATCAAGGTGACTCCAGGAAAATGGCGACAAAAGCTATGTTGGTATAGACCCAAGGTAAGTAATTAAGTAGTACTAGCTAGCTAGCTACCATCTCTTTAATTCTTGATTCAATACCATTAATTAATTAACATGCTTGATTAATAATTATCTGATTAAATTCTATTCTCGTAAAGGCCCTGAAGCAGGCGCCGGGGACTGAAGTGTGTGCATGCTACGTTTGCGAGAACATTCACATGATGGCGTCCGAAATGAGCAGATCTGATAGATAGGACTGGGTACGTTTGCCAGAACACTATTCACAAATCTTACATAATTGACGATATATAGTCACACAACTAATACACATGCATATTGATCTCCTTCTTAACAGTTCAAAGAGGTGCGGGACCAGCTCCTATCAACAGAGCGCATACGAGCACTTCAAGAGGAAATAGCGGGATTTTTGCTCGACCAGGTCATAGATCCCAAAGGAGAATACTATTACCCGCTACCGCCCCATGAACCACTTGTCATCATGCTTCGAAGGCACCAAGGCAACATGTAGGAGAAATTGTATATATATACATGTGTATGTGTGAATAATTAATGATGGTTGTGAGACATTCGATTATATATATATGTGTGTGTGTGTGTATATATATATATATGATCGATTCTACGAGAAAATCTATTTATATATATGCATAACGTGTATAATATGTAGTATCGTAAAATACCAGCAAACAAAAAAGAATTAAATGAAAAACACAAAATTAATGGAAAAATAAAAATTAAAACCAAACCCCCCAAAACATTTAGTACCGGTTGGTGCTACTAACCGGTACTAATGGTCTACCAGCACCCGGGCCTGGCTCGTGCCACGTGGTGGCACTTTAGCGCCGGTTCGTGTCGAACCGGTAGTAAGGGGGGGGGGGCTTTAGTCTCCACTCTTTAGTGCCGGTTGCAGAACCGGCACTAAAGGCCCTTACGAACCGGCGCTAAAGCCCGGTTCTGCACTAGTGTTAGCTACTTAGCCATATCTCTCTGTTGTACGTGTTTGTCCAAACTGAGCAAATAAAATGGATTTTCTTTAACTGCAATTTCACTAGAAGATTGCATTGCACATGAGTGAAAACCGGACAACTTAATGCCTCTTGTTTTCGTTTTTACTGTTCGAGTGGTAAAGAAAAGCGAGAAGATCATGTGCATGTAAGTAACTTAACCAAGAAAAAGATGGCCATGACACAATGAAAATGAATGATTCGGTGAACTTATATATCGGAAAGAGGGAGATATGTGAATGAGAGGGAGGTGCATGGTTTCTATTTCTCTCCTACTATGTACTCTACACAAGTAATAACCATATTGATATGCATATAATAAAACAACATGGGTTAGGTGCGGTCCAGATCTTTTGGCCAGATGTGATCACGTGATCCAATAAATTTCCACATCACGATGTCACCGCCTATGAACGATATAATGTTACACGATCGATCTCTTTCCATGCTTTGACTTCTCACTTTTCACACATCTATATGCGTAGACTGACTGAGGCTAAACAACACAATAATTCTTTGGTGGGCTAAAATAGGCTTGGGAGGCAAACGGAATGCCAAAACTCGTCGGAGCTGGCTTGGATGTAAGCAAGTTACAGACTGGCGTGCAAGATTTTCTTTCTGATCTGTCTTAAGAAAGTGCATGCCTGGACGAGCATCATGTTTAGGAACAATAAGCTATGGGGCACCTCCACGTATAAAGAGCGGTATGGACTTTTCGCAAATCGTATCTACTTTCGTATGTATAGTGGGTCATCCGCCGGAACGTATAGACTGTACACATCCCCTGACCTGGGCTCGACCTAACATTTTTTTTGCAACCTTCAGAAAATAGACACGTTATGTCAAACTCAAACTCAGAACCTCACGGTTTAGAACCGAATGCGTTTACCACTAGGGATATCTCACCTCCTATGTCAAAGTTTCTCTTTTTCCGTCTTTTGTAGTGCGTCAAATATAACGCTAAAAAGAAAGACTCTGATTTTCTTTTTCTATCGGGTTGTTTTGACTGGCTTTTTCTTCAGTTTTTAAATAGGTTTTTATATTATTCTATTTTCCTCTTTTTTTCCTATTTCTTTTTTCCTTTTTTGTCATCTTTTCAAATGCGTGAATTTTCTGAAAATTCAAATTATTTTTCAAATTTGTGAGATTTTCTCAAATATGTGAATCTATTTCCACTTTGCGAACATATTTCAAATTTCATGATTTTTTTTAGTTTTTTGGCTAACACTCAAGTGAACCTTTTTTCAAATCCATGAACTTTTTCAGTTTCATTGCAACTTTTTTTTCAAAATTCAACTTTTTTCAAATCCAAGATTGTTTTTCTTCAAATTTGTGAATATTTTTTCCAGATTATCGAATTTTTTACACAACCTGTGTCTTTTTCTTTTTTCTACTCGCATTTTGTTTCTTTTTCATTTGTTCATTTTTCCTTTTTTTATATTCTTCCTTTTCCAAAAACTGCTCACACTTTTATTTTTAAAATATTAACATTATTATTTCCCAAATTTTGTTAATAAAACATACTTGGCGCGCTCTCAGCCATTCGCCACATGTCGCACTCTCGACGCTCCCTCCGGATTTTGTTTTTTTATTTATTTTTCCGCACGCGTTTTTGGCTTTTTAAACGGGTTTTTTTTTCGATGTTTTGGTTTTCCCCCGGTCTTCCTTAGCTTTTCGATAAAAAAGTTTGAAAAAAAATATTTTTTGCGCGAAAAAAACGCGTTTTATTTTTTTTCTTTCGCGGAAAAACGGTTGTGCTTTAGCGAGAGTCACGGCCGTGCCTTTGGAAACAGAAAAAACGTGTTTTCTGTTTTTTTTTTCTTTCGCGGGAGTCACGGTTTTTATTCCGCGAGAGGCACGCTTGTGCTTTCGCGAGAGTCATGGCCGTGCCTCTCGGAAAAGGAAAAACGAAATCCGTTTTCTGTTTTTTTTCTTTCGCGAGAGGCACGGTTTTGCTTCCGTGAGAGGCACGGTTGTGCTTTCGCGAGAGTTACGGCCGTGCCACTCAGAAAGGGAAAAAATACACGTTTCTTGTTTTTTTTTCTTTCGCGAGAGTCACGGTTTTGCTTTCGCGAGAGGCACGGTTGTGCTTTCGCGAGAGTCACGGCCGTGCCTCTCGGAAACGAAAAAAAACGTGTTTTCTGTTTTTTTCCTTCCACGAGAGTCACGATTTTGCTTCCACGAGAGGCATGGTTGTGATTTCGCGAGAGGCACGGGCGTGCCTCTTTCGGAAAGGAAAAAAACCGTGCTCCTGGTTCGGTTTTTTCGTCTTTTTTTTGTCTTTTTTGGAAAAAAAAAGTTCGTCAAAACCTATGAACATGGGATCTAGTTTTGAAGATCTCGACGCGAGGAATCCAATGGTGAAAACGGTTCAAGATTTGGACGCACGGTTTAAAAGATAAAACGTTTTGAATAAACGGATCTACGAAAAAAGGAAAAACTCTCAGGTTGCGACAAGTGGTGCGCTGCATGTGCGCCACTTGTCGCGACCTGGGAAAGTGGAGTGTTCTTTGCAACGAGTACTCCTTAATTAGTGATTTCACAAGTTTTCTCGATGGGGTTCGTGCTGGGACGTTTTCTAGATCGAGCGAGATCATTTGATCAGGCCCATGCCCTAGCAAACTATTCGTTTGGGCTGGTGGTGCTCCAGATCGCACGTGAGCGCCATATTCATTTCCTAAGGGCATCTCCCGAAATCACTAATTGAGGAGCGCTCCCCACAACGATTAGTCGGGGAGCGCTCCCCGCGTGCCAAGTGTCACGCGCGGAGCGCTCGTGAGACTTTTCCGAGGTGCTCCGCGCGCGACACTTGTCGCGCGCACGACGTCTTCCGCGATTTCCGGTTTTCGGTTTCCCTTTGTGGTTTTTTGCTTTTTTCACTTTAGTCCTTACACTTTTAATGTTTTGTAATACCTTTTGATCTGTTTTGAGATCTGTTTCTCTCTGGTGTGGGCGAACCGTCGTCGCGCACTGTTCTTTCTTTGCCGTCGTCTCCGCCCGTCGCGGCCGCCGCTCTTGTCGCGTGGTTACGGCGGCCCCTGTCCCGGCCGCCGCGCTTCCCCGTTCGCGATATCGTCGTTCCCTACCGGTTGCCTTCGTGGGTTCCCTGTTTCCCTTTCTCGTTTCTCTTTTTGTTCCCATTATATTTCCGGGATATGGAGATTTATGGGGTAGTTACGGGTGGGGACTACCAACACTATCAGATGTCAAGTTTCAACTGGGTTTTGTGGTATTAGTTCTTGATAATCATTGTGTTCCTTGCAGTTATGGCTGGTCGTTTTTGCCGTATGCCTGGTGGCCCGTGTTCTTCTGTTGATTCTTCTGTAGATGGGTTCAGTGTGGTCTTGGATCGGCGTTGTTGGAGGCGTGTTGTAAGAATATCATTTTATAATTGTTCAATTTTTGGCACAAACGCTTATTTCTTTTGGTGCTGCCCATGCTGTTTAGGTTTAGATTATGATCCTTGTTTTGATTTGTTGTGCAATATGCTCTGTGCAGTGTTAGAGCTCATCTTGCTCGTTACATCGAGGAGTGTAGGGCTTTAGCCATAAGGAGGGGTGACGAAGATACTGATCTTGCTCTTCAGTGCAATGAGGGTTATTTGTATGGTGTTTTGTTTAGTCATGGTCGGGTGAGGAGCAAATTCCATGGTCCTTCCTGGGAACGATTGGTCAGTGATTATGGTGTCCGTCCTCGTGATATAATGACCATTAGGCTTGAACATTATGGAACGTGGATTGGTATTGATTTTTATCGTGCTGGTCGTGGAGATGCGTTGTCTCCTTTACCGTCTGTTGGTAAGGTTTATTTTTAAGGAAGTTTTTAGCTTGTTTTATTGTACATGATGATTTTTCTGTTCCCTTGAGCCTGTGTAATTATATTTTGTAGCTGTTGATGGTTTGAGCGACTCCAAGATGGAACTTGTTGGGAGTTGTTATTACACCCGTGGTGTTTTTCTTAATTACCAGCAGATGTATTTCATGAGGTGTCAACTCTTTGATGATGACTACATACGCTGTTGTCCTTTTGTTCACATGATTGATTCCATGAATGTTAATGGTCATCATATGGTCAATTTTTTTCGATTGTTTTTTTCTTTGTTTCTATTTATTTATTTATTTTTATTATCTCTTCTATTTATAGTTTTGAGTTTTGTTCTATTTCTGATAGCTTGATGTTTTTTCTCAGGTTATTCCTGGTATTGTTGTGAGGAGTTTGAATGAGTTTGTGACTTTTCCTAGGACTGGCGTTTTAACCCTTGAAGTTACTTTGGAATCTGGTGATGATGATATATGTGAGCACTCCTTGCTCCTACTTCATTGGCTTGGGTAATAGAATGGTGTTCAAACAGGAAGGTTTCAGTGATTTTCTCCAGGCATCGTCTATTGAAGTAAACAGCTTGGTGCTGATAACTTTCAAAGAGCGTGATGGGAGGCTTGTTGTTATCTTCAATCTTCTGCCGCAGTGATGTTAGTTATAGCCTCTGAACATAAATGGATTTTGTTTAAAAATCTATGCTATGGTTTAATGTTATCTAGATATATGAAACGATATGAACCTAAGTGTTCATTGCTGTTGTATGTTTGTAGAAGAGGTATGGTTGTGCATCTCTTTTAAAGATGTTTTTTTGGACGGATGTTATTTAATTGGGGTCATAGTTATCAATACAGTAGAGGCACGTGTGTTGTTTACTCTGAGGCACGGCTGTGCATCTCTTTTATGTGAGGCACGTGGATTAAGCAAGTGAAGGCACGAAATTGAAGTGAGTTCAGGCACGGTTGTGAGGAGGCACGGGTATACTGAGAGGTACGTGTGTGCAGTGCCAAAGTTGTACGGGTGATCACGCGTGCCGAACACATAGAGATACTATGGGTTTCATGCGAGAGGCACGTGTGTGTAGCACGTAGAGTTACTGTTGGTTTTATGTGAGGCACGTCGATTGAGCAAAACGGAGGCATGGAATTATAGTCAGTACAGGCACGGTTGTGTGGATGCACAGGTATACTGAGAGACGCGTCTGTGCAGCACCAAAGTTGCACTGGCGATAACGCGTGCGGAGCACGTAGAGTTACTATGGGTTTCATGTGAGGCACGTTGATCAAGCAAACAGAGGCACATAAGTGAAGTCAGTACAAGCACGGTTGTGTGGAGGCACGGTTTTGAACCCTCTTGCTGCTGTCAAGTTTCTAGAGGCACAAATGTACGGCAGTAGAAGCATCGGTCCAAATATTTGGTTAGAGGGGCTCGGTTGTGGATGCACGGGTGTGAAGTCTCTAGGGTCACGGTTACGTGGCACCACAGGCATGGATTGAGTAGACACTTAGAGAGCCACGCTTGTACATAGGTCAGTTGCACACGGTAGTGTAGTTCTGTGGCATCGTGCAGAATTGGTGCACGTAGAGGAACCTGTGTGCAATAGCAAGGATGTTCTGAATGGACGGAGCGGTGTTTGATGTGAAATGGTTGTGTTGTGTGATTTTTTAATTTTTTTTCAATGTGGTTAAAGTAACAAAGTTCTTGTCGCTTGTGTCTGTGTACCAAATGTTCTTCCGCAATATTTATGAATTGTTCACGCCAATGTTTAATAAGCATTGTATTGAAAGTTTACAACGATATCATCACATATTCTTGTAAATGCACGATGCATCTTGTAAAGGTTGAGTATGAAAATTATAATACAATATCGCGCGACATATCTCTCGTTCTATAATCATGGATACAATATATACTTGCTCAATACTGGGACATAACTTACTAATTGCATTTACACATGCAAAACGTAGTATACATTTGTAGATGAGCACACCATTGTGTTCAAAGTTCAAACATAAAATAGTAATACAATACACACAGCATCTTTGAGCAACAACAAACATATTTACAACATAGGTTCATACAATCTAAATTATGATAATAGTAGTTCCTACTAGTTTAATGTAGAAATCCATTTTCTCGCAATTCACCAACCACTGTTTCCCTTCCGGCGCTTCCAGCCGCTGGAAGATCCCTCGTCTTTGTTCTTACGTGGGCGGAGTCTTTCTTTGATTGGTTGTTGGTGGAGGTGACGTAGCCCGTTCGTGATGATTAGGATTCTATGGTACAACTCGTAGCTAACATACCCGTCCTTTGCCGCGTACTCAAGGTGTATCGGGGAAAGTGGCTTCCACTCCCAGAACTGGTGCTTCTCCTTTGGGAATGATTTCTTCATGTTCTTGTATGAGGGGTCGATGATGGCCGCTGCAAGGTCACCCATGGAGTCCCTTTCTCCACCACCCTTGATGCAGAATAGCCTCTGGATGTCGACATGGTGCTCGTCTGAAATTTTGATCCATGCACGGGCAAGCATGGTCTTGTCGTTCCTGGTGTCGACGCTAGTGTAAGTTACCGCTTTCCGTTGTAGGAAGTCAACTAACGCCTGGGAGCGCTCGGATCTGCAGTAGTGGTATACAAGGACATGCTCGTGCATGGCAACTTGGACGACGGTGATCCCTTGTCGTATGTAACTGCTCTTACGTGTGTACTTGAGGTCGAGGCCGACGAACTTGTTCTTCTCCTCCTTTAGCCATTCCTCGTACTTTTTGATGATCCGCTCCACGGTCCTTGGGTCGTTGGTGTACACCACCTCCAGCACGGTTGTACCGTGGGTAGTGATGTGTTCGGTGAGTGTTGTTAGTTTCCCGTCGTCCATGGCTGGAGGTGTGCGGTGGTGAACTACGGCCGGCGAGAAACTTTCGAGGAAGAGGATGCAAATGGAGTCGGAAAAGTGAAAGGGATCTTTTGTCGTGCAAAAAAGGAAACTGCCAAATAGCAGTTGCTAGTCACCCAGCGGTTCCAGGCGTAGATTTTCGGAAACAGGTGAGCGCTCCTCAATTAGTGATTTCGTTTGTTTTATCTGTTTTTTAAAGATTCTCACTTATCTTGTTCATTGAATTTTTTTTATTCGTTGCGTGCTGCGTGCGTGATCCATATGTGCGTATTCCATCTTTGGCTGTGAAAGTAGTCGTGTAAACGGTAGAACACTCAGCAGATGCATGGTCGTGCCTTTGTTGTGAAAACGTTTTTTTCAATTAACAATCTTCCTTGGTTCGGGAGCCACTGTTGTTATGTTATTCGGTGCACAAGTGTGTGTTTAGGAAAAGTTGAAGTAAATATAGTTTGGACTTGAAAACGGAGTCCTGTTTGGTTTTTAATTGAGATATGTTTCACTAGATGGTTTGAATAAGTTTGATAACATGGCATTGCTATAGGTTTTGAATCAAAAACTGATTCTTGTTTCGTTTGATTTTTGAAAATGATTCTTTCTGTTTTTTTGGTTTTTTGAATTATGATTTTTTCGCATGAATCATTCCGATAGTTCAAACAATATTTGTTGCAAAGGATCATTCCGATGGTTGAAACAGCAAGTTGAGTGTCCGTAAGAGCTACATAAGTTGCAAAAGATCATTCCGATAGTTCAAGCAAGCACATGGTCCATAATAGTTACATTACTCTACCATCCTAACTAGCAAACTTATAGTAACCAGTGTTTTGCTGCTGGAGGCATCATCATGAAATGAGCGCTGACATCCTAGGAGATACACTGCTTGCTTCCATTTTAGGTGCTGGTTCCGATGGAATCTACAGAATGCGTTGAATGATGATGGACACAGAACGGTCATGGCGCTCTTTGAAAGTGATTAGAACAACGTTCTTTTCAACAAAGGATGCAGCTGATATGAAGTCTCTGAAAGAAGACTTTTCTATTACCATCCTGCCGTCGTTTTTGGAGATGTAGTACGACGAAGGAGTGATGACATGGGTAGGTTCATCAGGAGCTTCAAGGGTCACCCTGCCATTGGTTGGCATGTCCACCCATCTCTTCAGTGTCGAGACAACGCTCCTCGGAATTTTCTAGAAGAAATCGAAATTAAATAGAAATTAAAACCGTTGATTTGTCACTTGGACAATAAATAAAAGAATGGCTGAATACGGTGAGTGCGCAAACATTAAGAAATTCCATATTGAAAGTAATATAATTCCTGGCATGTTCAGGTTTGTGTGTAAACAGATAAAACAACATATTAAGAGAACATCAAAAGTTTTGTTGTTTTAGGTTTGAATAAATAGGTTCTTTATAATTTTACATATGAGCAAAATACGTTTGGTATTTTAACAAGGACAGTTGTAACCAACCATGACACAGTCTTTGGTGTTAGTGGGAGTCAATACGTGGACAAATGGACGGCAACGGATGAAAGTATCTCCGAAAAGGCATTGTAGAAAGAATCGTGTCTCGTCGTAGGTAAGCTCAATATCCTTAGAGTAGACACAGCAGTGAACATGGTCGAAATAGTCAGAAGAAAGATCGTCGAGATCTAGAAAAAGAAAAATATTTTAAAGTTAGATAAAGTTATATCCAACACGGGGTTAATATTATTCAGTTCGATTCATGCATATAAAATTACAGTGAAAGAAGATAAGTTTGTAATATAAAATACCTACCAACGTGGGGTAATGGAAGCAGCCTTTTGTCATCCCGATATGTTTGTAATTCGAGATTGAGACCCTTGTCTGGTAGTTCAAATTCTATGCGGTCTCCAGCACGAAGTTCATAATCAGCCGCAAAGATGTTCCACTCACCACCGCAGAACTTTGTGTAGTTCGCCCTATGCTTAAACAAAGCATTGTAAGACCTTCCTTCATGTGTAAGAAGGGCTGGCTCTACCTGCTGTTTGCGCAATTTTCTTGCTTCTTTCATCCTCTCTTCAATGTATTCAGCGAGAAAAGCTCTGACATTACAAGGTACATACTGGAAAAAATAGTGCAAATAAAAACCTGTAAGTATAAATTTGAACTCGCGTATTATTAATGTTAAAAGTTTTCTTAAATTGGATACGAATTTTTGATAAGAATTACAGATTTTTTGCATATGTTGACTAATTTTAATTAGAACTGAAGATGCACTATAGTAATCAAGGTATGGGCAGGCAAACTAATGGAAAATGAAAACACAAGACATGTGCGAAGAAGTGACAGTAGGAGAACCTAGTGTAGGTGCAAGGGGGTATGAGTAACAGCGACGATTTCTACTGTGTTGAGCAACTAATACGTTAGTAATGCTTACTAACCATGCGGCTCATGAATTTTCATCAAGAATAACCTCAAAGTGCTGGAGAACTTCAGGGTGTGGTTCGCAAGGGCCGCCTGGTTGGTGGCAGGTACGGCAAATCATACCTAAATAATTCAGAATAACTATGTTAAGAAAACAAGAATATCATAACAATTTAAAACAAGCTTCAACGTTGAAGGTAGACAACGACTAGCTTCAGCTACGTTAGCCGTATTAAAAATATCCGTACGAAGGCAGACAACAACTACAAATTTACCAGAAATCTTCTCATCTAGTCCTTCCAGAAAAGCAGTATGACAGAGTTTAGATCACTTGTTTAGATTATCAAATGGTTTTTTTATTGCTTTAGAGAATGAAGTCGTTGTACCGGATCTGATGCTTCAATAACCATCAAATGAAAAACCTAAACATAAAATAGTAATAATTTAAATATCTTTTTCAAAACGTAGACACGGATCAGAGCATGCTGCTTACGCATATGCTTTTTACCTAGGAGAGAACAAGAACGGGCGTCGACGAATGGAGATTGGGTTATGGGAAGCTTAGGGCAAGTTCCCACGGCCAGCAAATCTACGAGAGAAGCACGGCTTAGAAGTTAATCGAGAGACCCAATAAAAACTCTACAATAACTTGTTTGAAATGAGACTGTGTGCGAGGAAGAAGCACGAACCCTAGAAGTAGGTGGACGAATAAGCCAGATGGGTTGTGATGGGAAGCTTATGGCAAGCACCCACGGCCAGCAATCTACGAGAGAAGCACGGCTTAGAAATTAATCGAGAGACCCAATAAAAACTCTACAATAACTTGTTTGAAATCAGATTGTGTGCGGGGAAGAAGCACGAACCCTAGGCTAGAAGCAGGGGACGGAGAAGGCAAGTGAGTTGTGATGTGGCTGAGGGAGTCGGAGCTTATTTAAATATAAAGCAGTCTTGAGAGAGCAAGAATAGTAATGAGTTCTTCTTGTTTTATTTTTTATCATGCGAAATGGAATGAATGCTGGTTTGTGGATGGTGTGCGTGCATTCCGAGGTGTTATGGGGACGTGAGATGTTTGACTCGTCCAGCTACCTCTCACTGTAGTTGTACAGCTGTGCTGCTTCCCAGCGGAGTCTTCTACGTTCCTATCTTGCCTCACATACTTTTTGTGAGGCACGGTTATACACGCTGAAAAGCATGCTCGTGCTTCTGTGTTTTTTTAATCACATGTTTAATCAGATATGGTTGGGTGTGTCTTTAGGAGAGGATCGGTGATGATGTTATTAGATGCACGGTCGTTGTAACAGGAGAGGCATGGTCGATATGTCGGGGGATGCAAATTGACGGGAGGCATGATGGTTCCTAATGAGAGGCACGTTTGCATCTGAAATCGAGCCACGGTTCGTGACTTTGGTATTGCAATTTTTTTTCAGGCAGTCGTTGACCCAAGGGAGCCACTGTTTTTATGTACGCTGGCTTCAGGCGGGAATATGTATGATAGCCCACAGTTATATGTATGTCAGAAGCATGGACGTGCTTTTGTTTTGTCAATGTTTCTGGTGGTACGCTGCTACCTCTTGAGCACTGCGTTGGTTTTCCCTTGAAGAGGAAAGAGTGATGCAGCAAAGTAGCGTAAGTATTTCCCTCAGTTTTTGAGAACCAAGGTATCAATCCAGTAGGAGACCACGCACGAGTCCCTCGCACCTACACAAACAAATAAATCCTCGCAACCAACACAATAAAGGGGCTGTCAATCCCTTCACGGTCACTTACGAGAGTGAGATCTGATAGATATGATAAGATAATATTTTTGGCATTTTTATGATAAAGATGCAAAGTAAAATAAAAGGCAATAAAAATAACTAAGCGTTGGAAGATTAATATGATGGAAAATAGACCCGGGGGCCATAGGTTTCACTAGTGGCTTCTCTCAAGAGCATAAGTATTACGGTGGGTGAACAAATTACTGTTGAGAAATTGACAGAATTGAGCATAGTTATGAGAATATCTAGGTATGATCATGTATATAGGCATCACGTCCGAGACAAGTAGACCGACTCCTTCCTGCATCTACTACTATTACTCCACACGTCGACCGCTATCCAGCATGCATCTAGAGTATTAAGTTCATAAGAACAGAGTAACGCTTTAAGCAAGATGACATGATGTCGAGGGATAAACTCATGCAATATGATATAAACCCCATCTTGTTATCCTCGATGGCAACAATACAATACGTGCCTTGCTGCCCCTACTGTCACTGGGAAAGGACACCGCAAGATTGAACCCAAAGCTAAGCACTTCTCCCATTGCAAGAAAGATCAATCTAGTAGGCCAAACCAAACTGATAATTCTAAGAGACTTGCAAAGATAACCAATCATACATAAAAGAATTCAGAGAAGAATCAAATATTGTTCATAGATAAACTTGATCATAAACCCACAATTCATCGGTCACAACAAACACACCGCAAAAGAAGATTACATCGAATAGATCTCCACGAGAGAGGGGGAGAACATTGTATTGAGATCCAACAAGAGAGAAGAAGCCATCTAGCTAATAACTATGGACCCAAAGGTCTGAAGTAAACTACTCACACATCATCGGAGAGGCTATGGTGTTGATGTAGAAGCCCTCCGTGATCGATGCCCCCTCCGGCGGAGCTCCGGAACAAGCCCCAAGATGGGATCTCACGGGTACAGAAGGTTGCGGTGGTGGAATTAGGTTTTTGGCTCCGTATCTGGTAGTTTGGGGGTACGTAGGTATATATAGGAGGAAGAAGTACGTCGGTGGAGCAAGGTGGGCCCCACGAGGGTGGAGGGTGCGCCCTGGGGGGGGGGGGGTAGGCGCGCCCCCTACCTCGTGCCTTCCTGATTGCTTTCTTGACGTAGGGTCCAAGTCCTCTGGATCACGTTCGTTCCGAAAATCACGTTCCCGAAGGTTTCATTCCGTTTGGACTCCGTTTGATATTCTTTTTCTGCGAAACTCTGAAATAAGCAAAAAACAACAATTCTGGGCTGGGCCTCTGGGTAATAGGTTTGTCCCAAAAATAATATAAAAGTGTATAATAAAGCCCAATAATGTCCAAAACAGAATATAATATATCATGGAACAATCAAAAATTATAGATACGTTGGAGACGTATCAAGCATCCCCAAGCTTAATTCCTGCTCGTCCTCGAGTAGGTAAATGATAAAAACAGATTTTTTGATGTGGAATGCTACTTGGCATAATTTCAATATAATTCTTCTTATTGTGGCATGAATGTTCAGATTTGATATGATTCAAGATAAAAGTTTAATGTTGACATAAAAACAATAATACTTCAAGCATACTAACTAAGCAATTATGTCTTATCAAAATAACATAGCCAAAGCAAGTTATCCCTACAAAATCATATATTCTGGCTATGCTCCATCTTCCCCACACAAAATATTCATATCATGTACGACCCCGGTTTTAGCCAAGCAATTGGTTCATACTTTTAACGCGCTTCAGCCTTTTCAACTCTTACGCAATACATGAGCGCAAGCCATGGATATAGCACTATGGTGGAATAAGGTATAATGGTAGGGGTTATGTGGGAAGACAAAAAAGGAGAAAGTCTCACATCAACGAGGCTAATCAACGGGCTATGGAGATGCCCATCAAATGATGTTAATGTGAGGAGTAGGGATTGCCATGCAACGGATGCACTAGAGCTATAAGTGTATGAAAGCTCAAAAAGAAACTAAGTGGGTGTGCATCCAACTTGCTTGCTCACGAAGACCTCGGGCATTTGAGTAAGCCCATCATTGGAATATACAAGCCAAGTTCTATAATGAAATTTCCCACTAGTATATGAAAGTGACAAAACGAGAGACTCTCTATTATGAAGATCATGGTGCTACTTTGAAGCACAAGTGTGGTAAAAGGATAGTAACATTGTCCCTTCTCTCTTTTTCTCTCATCATTTTTTTATTTGGGCCTTTTCTCTTTTTTTATGGCCTCTTTTTTTAGTCCGGAGTCTCATCCCGACTTGTGGGGGAATCATAGTCTCCATCATCCTTTCCTCAACTTGGGACAATGCTCTAATAATGATGATCATCACACTTTTATTTACTTATAACTCATGAATTACAACTCAATACTTAGAACAAAATATGAATCTATATGAATGCCTCCGGCGGTGTACCGGGATATGCAATGGATCAAGAGCGACATGTATGAAAGAATTATGAACGGTGGCTTTGCCACAAATGCAATGTCAACTACATGATCATGCAAAGCAATATGACAATAATGGAGTATGTCATGATAAATGAAACGGTGGAAAGTTGCATGGCAATGTATCTCGGAATGGCTATGGAAATGCCATGATAGGTAGGTATGGTGGCTGTTTTGAGGAAGATATAAGGAGGTTTATGTGTGATAGAGCGTATCATATCACGGGGTTTGGATGCACCGGCGAAGTTTGCACCAACTCTCAAGGTGAGAAAGGGCAATGCGCGGTACCGAAGAAGCTAGAAAATTGCGGAAAGGTAAGTGTGCGTATAATCCATGGACTCACATTAGTCATAAAGAACTCATATACTTATTGCAAAAAATTATTAGCCCTCGAAGCAAAGTACTACTACGCATGCTCCTAGGGGAAGGGTTGGTAGGAGTTAACCATCGCGCGACCCCGACCGCCACACAAAGGAAGACAATCAACAAATACTTCATGCTCCAACTTCGTTACATAACGGTTCACCATACGTGCATGCTACGAGAATCACAAACTCCAACACATGTATTTTTCAATTCCACAATTACTCAACTAGAACAACTATGATATTACCACCTTTATATCTCAAAACAATTATCAAGCATCAAATTTCTCATGATATTAATTAAAGCAAATTGCCATGATATTTTAAGACTCTCAAAATAATATAAGTGAAGCATGAGAGATCATTAGTTTCTATAAAACAAATCCACCACCGTGCTCTAAAAGATATAAGTGAAGCACTAGAGCAAAACTATATAGCTCAAAAAATATAAGTGAAGCACATAGAGTATCCTAATAAATTACGAATCAAGTGTGACTCTCTCAAAAGGTGTGCACAACAAGGATGATTGTGGAAAATTGACAAATAAAGACTCAAATAATACAAGACGCTCCAAGAAAACAAATATCATGTGGTGAATAAAAATATAGCTCCAAGTAGAGTTACCGATGGAAGTAGACGAAAGAGGGGATGCCTTCCGGGGCATCCCCAAGCTTTGGCTTTTAGGTGTCCTTAGATTATCTTGGGGTGCCGTGGGAATCCCCAAGCTTAGGCTCTTGCCACTCCTTGTTCCATAATCCATCAAATCTTTCACCCAAAACTTGAAAACTTCACAACACAAAACTCAGCAGAAATTCTCGTAAGCTTCGTTAGCGAAAGAAAACAAAAGACCACTTCAAGGTACTGTAATGAACTCATTCTTTATTTATATTGGTTTTAAACCTACTGTATTCCAACTTCTCTATGGTTTATAAACTATTTTACTAGCCATAGATTCATCAAAATAAGCAAACAACACACGAAAAACAGAATCTGTCAAAAACAGAACAGTCTGTAGTAATCTGTAACTAACGCAAACTTCTGGAACTCCAAAAATTCAGCCAAAATAGGACGACCTAGAAAATTTGTTTATTGATCATCAGCAATTGGAATCAATATTTTATCACGTTCTGGTGATTTTTAACAATTATTTTCATGAACAGAAAGTTTCTGGAATTTACAGCAAGATCAAATAACTATCATCCAAGAAGATCCTATAGGTTAAACTTGGCACAAACACTACTTAAAACATAAAAAGACATCTAACCAGAGGCTAGATCAAATATTTATTCCTAAACAGAAGAAAAAAAGCAAAAAACTAAAAATAACATTGGGTTGCCTCCCAACAAGCGCTATCGTTTAACACCCCTAGCTAGGCATAAAAGCAAGGATAGATCTAGGTATTGCCATCTTTGGTAGGCAATTTCTTAATGGAGTTATGCTTGGTGATCCTTTGATCTAAAGTATCCAGCCGCTTATTCCAAAGTGTAACCAGATTATTCATGCGGTTGATATTCCCACCAATACTTTTAAGAGGTTCAACAATTTTTTGTAACTCACATAATTTCTCTAGAATTTGAGTATCTTCCTGGGTAAGGGATGATACTTTTTGTAGGGGGAGAATTCCCACTATCCCCTCTATAATTTCATAAGCGAAGCCAGGATCAATATCGATAAAACTACCTTTGGCGGAAAAATCGAGGAGTTGTTTATGGGCCAAGGTTAGCCCAACATAAAAATTGCGAAGCAAAATTTTAAAATCTCCCTCTATATTGCAATTACCATAAGATTCGAGTATCCTAAACCAAGCATCTTTTAAAATTTCCCCTTGTCTTTGCTTGAAGTGGAGGACTTCAAAGTCGGGAGATGAAGGGGTAAAGACCGAGCTAGCCATAACGACAAGCAAGCGAGAAAGAGGCGAACGGGAAAGAGAGGGCGAATAAAACGGCAAGGGTGAAGTGGGGGGGGAGGAAAACGAGAAGCAAATGGCAAATAATGTAATGCGGGAGATAAGGGTTTGTGATGGGTACTTGGTATGTCTTGACTTTTGCGTAGACTCCCCGGCAACGGCGCCAGAAATGGCTCATTGTCGGGAGTCCAAATCTTGACTTGACCTTGCGTAAGCCTCCCTGGCAACGGCGCTAGAAATCCTTCTTGCTACCTCTTGAGCACTGCGTTGGTTTTCCCTTGAAGAGGAAAGGGTGATGCAGCAAAGTAGCGTAAGTATTTCCCTGAGTTTCTGAGAACCAAGGTATCAATCCAGTAGGAGGCCACACACGAGTCCCTCGCACCTACACAAACAAATAAATCCTCGCAACCAACGCAATAAAGGGGTTGTCAATCCCTTCACGGTCACTTACGAGAGTGAGATCTGATAGATATGATAAGATAATATTTTTGGTATTTTTATGATAAAGATGCAAAGTAAAAAAAAGGCAATAAAAATAACTAAGTGTTGGAAGATTAATATGATGGAAAATAGACCCGGGGCCATAGGTTTCACTAGTGGCTTCTCTCAAGAGCATAAGTATTACGGTGGGTGAAAAAATTACTGTTGAGCAATCGACATAATTGAGCATAGTTATGAGAATATCTAGGTATGATCATGTATATAGGCATCACGTCCGAGACAAGTAGACCAACTTCTGCCTGCATCTACTACTATTACTCCACACATCAACCGCTATCCAGCATGCAGCTAGAGTATTAAGTTCATAAGAATAGAGTAACGCTTTAAGCAAGATGACATGATGTAGAGGGATAAACTCATGCAATATGATATAAACCCCATCTTGTTATCCTCGATGGCAACAATACAATACGTGCTTTGCTGCCCCTACTGTCACTGGGAAAGGACACCGCAAGATTGAACCCAAAGATAAGCACTTCTCCCATTGCAAGAAAGATCAATCTAGTAGGCCAAACCAAACTGATAATTCGAAGAGACTTGCAAAGATAACCAATCATACATAAAAGAATTCAGAGAAGAATCAAATATTGTTCATAGATAAACTTGATCATGAACCCACAATTCATCAGTCTCAACAAACACACCGCAAAAGAAGATTACATCGAATAGATCTCCACGAGAGAGGGGGAGAACATTGTATTGAGATCCAAAAAGAGAGAAGAAGCCATCTAGCTAATAACTATGGACCCGAAGGTCTGAAGTAAACTACTCACACATCATCGGAGAGGCTATGGTGTTGATGTAGAAGCCCTCCATGATCGATGCCCCCTCCGGCGGAGCTCCGAAACAGGCCCCAAGATGGGATCTCACAGGTACAGAAGGTTGCGGCGGTGGAATTTGGTTTTTGGCTTCGTATCTGGTAGTTTGGGGGTACGTAGGTATATATAGGAGGAAGAAGTATGTCGGTGGAGCCACATGGGCCCCACGAGGGTGGAGGGCGCGCCCTGGGGGGGTAGGCGCGCCCCTACCTCATGACTTCCTGATTGCTTTCTTGACGTAGGGTCCAAGTCCTCTGGATCACGTTCGTTCCGAAAATCACGTTCTCGAAGGTTTCATTCCGTTTGATATTCTTTTTCTGCGAAACTCTAAAATAGGCAAAAAACAGCAATTCTGGGTTGGGCCTTCGGTTAATAGGTTAGTCCCAAAAATAATATAAAAGTGTATAATAAAGCCCAATGATGTCCAAAACAGAATATAATATAGCATGGAACAATAAAAAATTATAGATACATTGGAGACGTATCATACGCAGACATGGTGCGTTGATGTTACTGAGGTTTGTCTTTAACCAAAGTGGAGGCACGCGTGTGGCTTTTGTTCTGGCCGAACCGTGCTTCTATTTTTGTTCACTCCTAGTGTAGTATTTGTATGACAGGGTTATCTCATTTGCCTCTTCGCATTGTTCTCTCGGTCAAAAGATGTGCTGGTGACCGATGGGATGGCTATTTATTGTTAGTATTTATTGTGCCAGATATCGTGCTAGAGTTAACCTAGAGGCTCCTTGATTACAGCGTGGCAGTCGTGACTTTTGAAGTGCATGGTTTCACGAGCTGCAGAAGCACAATAGTCCATTCACCGTTTCCAGTGCAATTAAATGGGCGCATGGTAACTGAGTCGTCTCTCCCCAACGTTAAGTAGTGGTCTATTCCTGGAGGTTATCGCGTCTTATTCTCTCCAGAGAAGTGCAGGTAGCTCCCGTCATCCTCGCCTCGTACGAGAAGCACAGTCAAACTCCATTGTCGTCTCAGCCTCGGTTCCATGGACGACTTCAGGAACACTACTGAGCATCGCTTTATAGATGCTGATGGTAATACCAAGCTCGAGGTGTTGTACACCAACGAGCCCTACAAGGTGGAGGAGATTCTTACTCTCTATGAGGAATGGTTGCGTGAGGACAGGTACAAGTTTGTTGGTCTTGATCTGGAGTACACACGAGAGGATTATTTTGATTGTTAGAAAAGCTGCCATTATGCAACTGGCGATGCGCAAGCATGTTCTTATCTATCACTTGTGCAAGGCTAGGACGGAGTGCGCTGCTCTGAAGGATTTCCTTCGGAACAAAGGTATAATTTTCGCTAGTGTCGACGTCAGGAACGACAGGGATGTTCTCTCAAACAGTTACCTCAAAATCCCAAGAGAGTGTCACATCGACCTTCAAGAGGAGCTCATGATCAAAGGAGGCAATCTAAGGGATTCCATGGAAGATTTGGCAGGAGCCGTCATAAACAAATCTTACTTGAGTATGAAGTCGTCTTTTCCACAAGGTCTGCATGACTACTGGGAATGGAAGCCGCTTTCTCTTGAACACCTGAAATATGCGGCAATTGTAAGTGAAAATTTTGTTTTTTATGTTTTTCTGTCTTTATATTTTTGTTTTATTGCAACAATAGTACTTTTTCCCCTTTACGTATATCTTCATTCTCATCCGCTTTTTGTTTTAGGATGTGTATCTCAGCTACGAGCTCTACCGCCGAGTTCTGTCTATGAAGGACATGATGCATCCTCGTTGTCTTCCCGACCCCGGACGCCGTTGATGCTTCTGAGCACAACTCCAACTGAGTAGAATGGTCACGGTAGTCTGAGCAGAATGGACTCCTGGAAGACTTTCATTTCTTTTTTTGTATAATTAATGAGTACTTTTAGTTCAAACCTATGGAGTACCGTCTCATGTTATGTGAATATAATTTCTTATGTTTTTTCATGTTACAAGTTCATTGTTGACGTTTGCGCGAGTTCTTGTACATTTAGAGAACCTGTTGAAGTGGCGCATATGTATTGTTTGGGAGAAGCGCGCTTTGTGTTTGGCTTATATTCAGTGCCGTTCGTTTGTGTTTGTATTGTTGTCTTTTACACGTTCACACAAGAGAGGCACGTTTGCTAACGTACGAGGCAACATTTTAGTTTCCTGTCTTTGTGTGCTTTAGGACCGTGCCTCGAGAATCCGTACATCCGTGTCTGTTCAGGCTTCACTTCCGTGGCTTCTTTCCGTCTATGCATGTACCTCACGTGACACACGCCATGTCTGTAACGTGCTGGTTTCACACGGCAGTTCCTCTTGACACTACACAACCGTGCCTTTGCCACCACTCTTTTGTGCATCTAGGTGGTTTGTTCCCGTGCCTCGAGAAATACGAGAAGCTGCAATTCCGTGCCTATATACGCTTTAATTCCGTGTCTCCTATACGTGCATTTGCGTGTCTCAGGCGTCATGCTGGCTGTGACTCTACGTGCCTCTGGTGCCAGACACCTGTCCGTGAGGGGACTCATATGTATTGTTTGGGAGAAGCATGTTTTTTGTTTGGCTTATATTCACCGCCGTTTGTTTGTGTTTGTATTGTTGTGTTTTACACATTCGCACAAAAGAGGCACGTCTGGTAACATACGAGGCAACATTTTCAGTTTCCTGTCTTTGTGTTCTTCGGGACCGTGCCTCTAGAAGCCCGGCATCCGTGTCTGTGGAGGCTTCACTTCCGTGGCTTCTTTTCCGCTATTCATGTACCTCACGTGACACACGCGATGTCTCTATGTGGTGGTGTCACACGGCAATTTCTCTTCAGACTACACAACCGTGCCTCTGCCACCACTCTTTTGTGCGTCCAGGTGGTTTGTACCCATGCCTCGAGAATGCCAATTCCAAAGCCGTACTTGTGCGCCAAAAGCTGCAATTCCATGCCTAAATACGCTTCAGTTCTGTGCGTCCTGTACCTGCATTCGCTTGTCTCAGGAGACACGCTGGCTGTGACTCTACGTGCCTGTGGTGCCAGACGCCCGTCCGTGAGGGGATGCGGTGGCTGTGACTCGTCGTGCCTGTGCTTCTACATGCCCGTGCCTCTGGACACTTTAAAACTGTGGCTCTTTCACTTCTCCCGTTGATTCGCTGCTTGTATTTGACGTATATCACGTGATACACGTCACGACTCTATGTGTCTGCGATGTCACATGGATGTCCCTCTTGAGAGTTTGCAACCGTGCCTCTCGAACAGAGTGTTCTTACCGATGCCTCTGCCACCTCTCTTTTTTGCATCCAGAGGATTTGTACCTGTGCCTCGAGAATGCCAATTTGAAAACCGTGCTTGTGCGTCGGAGAAGCTGCAATTCCATGTCTGTACGCAGAGGGTGTGTAGCCGTGGCTCGAGAACGTCAATTGCAATGCCGTATTCGTGCCTTGCCAAGCCGAAGCACGTGCCTGTAGAGGCTAAGTTTCTGTGCCTTCGTTGCCTGCATTCACGTGTTTCCGGCGAGTTGCTGCATGTATCTCTACGTGCCTGTGCTGATACCCGTGCCTGTGGAATAGACATGTATGTGCATCGTGTGCCTGCATACCCGTGCCTGTGGGATAGACACGTATGTGCATCTTGTGCCTGCATACCCGGGCCTCACGTGAAACCAGCCTTGACTATCGAGGGACAGATGTTGTGAAACTAGCTAGATGAAGCACGGATGAGTTTTGGCCTTCGGATCTAAGGTGTACGGCTGGCTGTTCGTTTGCTTCATTGGAATCTTTCGTCGGTGGTCTTTGTTCAAAGGAGGAATTGATGACCGATGTGTCGGCTGTTCGATGTGACTATTTAGTGTGTCACTTACCGTAAAATAAAGTTAGAGCCCCTCGATTTCTCCACGGCATCAAATATTCGTGCATAGCCGTGACTTTACAAAGTGCATGGTTCATGAGCTTCGGAAGCACAAACGTCTATTCGCTGTTCCTAGTTCACACGTTAATGCGCATTGTAACTCAAACGTCCCTCGCCAAGGTTAAATACTGGCCGTGTTTGTGAGGTCTTCACGTCGTATTGTAGCCACAGAACATCAGGCAGTTCCCACCCTCCTCACCACTCCCCAACCTTGTCGCAGGGTCTCAGGAATCTCCATTGGCACCTTGCTGCTCGCTGCCATGGACGAATTTTTGAACACCACCAAGTACCATCCTATAGTTGCCGATGGTAACACGAAGCTCGACGTGTGGTACACCAACGAGCCTGGCAAGGTGGAGGAGATCATTGCCTTGTATAAGGACTGGTTGCGCGAGGATAAGCACAAGTTTGTTGGTCTCGGCATGGAGTTCACGCGAAAGGATTGTCACGGGCGTAGAAAAGTCGCCGTCATGCAACTGGCTATGCGGAATCATGTTTTGGTCTATCATTTCTGCAGGGCCAGGACGGAGTGCCCTGCCCTGAAGGATTTCCTTGAGAATAGAGGTATAACTTTCTCTAGTGTGGGCGTCAGGAATATTAGAGATGCTCTTTTTCAAGATTTCATCAGAATTCCAGAAGGGTACCACATCGACATCCAAGAGAAGTTTATGATCAAAGGCGGCGAAGAAAGGGACTCCATGGAGGACTTAGCAGGAGCCATCATTGACGAATCTTATTCGAAGCTGGAGTCATCTTTTCCAGAACTTCTTCGTCACTACTGGGATTGGAAGCCACTTACTTTTGATCACCTGAAATATGGAGCTACTATAAGTGAAGATTTCATTTTTGTTATTTTCTGCCTTTGTTGCTAGAACAGTACTTAATTTTTTTGTATATTCATGTTTTCATTTGCTTTTCCTTTAGGAAGGGTATGTGAGCTATGAGCTATACTTCCGGTTTCTGTCGATGAGGGACATCCTGCATCGTCGCTGTCTTCCTGATCTCAGATGGCGAGGACGTTTCTGAGGAGTAGTGCAGGTGGAAGTGCTGGCAAGATGGATTGTGTGATGAATTGGTTATTTGATAGTTATTGTATGGGGTTATATTACATAGACTGATGAATTTGTAATTGTGGTGGTTTTATTTTGAACCGGATGGAGTTGACTAGTTTGGAAATTTAAGTTTATTTTCGTTCCATTATGTTTTTCTTGATTGGGTGCCTTCAAGAATATTTTCCTCTATGATTTTTTGCTACGAGTTGGTATAAGATGAGATGTATTAAGGGGAGCACTCAGATGTGCACTTTCGTGATTCTAGGCAGCACACAGTCGTCTGTTCAGGGAGGCATTGTTTTTGTTTTAGGCAAGGCACGCTCTGGTCTTATTAGTTTGCTAGCTGCTTCAGTTCTTCTCTCAATATCGTTACACTGACAGGTAGGGGCATTACTTTTGCTTTGTGTTTGTACTGTGTTTGGCACGGTTGTTTTTATATTGAATATACGGTTGTGGTTGTGTGTTTGAAATGTTTTTATGCAGAGCTTGAGTGTGTTTAAGATTCTTCAGATCTTCTCACTGTGCTGTCTGTTTCAATATATGTTGTCTGTTTCAATATATGTTGTCTGTTTTAGGGACGGTAATCCAGTGTGATACTTGCTGTGGGAGTATTGTGTTATCGACGGTTGCGTTTCTGTGTTTCAATTATTGTGGTGGTACTTTGATTTTGAAAGGCATGGCCGTGAAGGCATTGGATGCATTGTCGTATGTTTGGTAGAGGCGTTATCCTTCCTTTGGGTATTAAATTCGGAGAGGCACCGCGTTATGTTAGTATGACTCATTGTCATGGTTGTATGTTCTGTAATATTTCTAGTTAGTCTGCTAGTGAAGTCACGTCTGTCTAGTTAGTGGAGGCATGTGCTATGTTATGTTGAGTCAGAGTTCTGTCTGTTGTTCGCAAATGCTTTCTCTTACACGTTCGCTCGGAGAGGCACGTCTACGATGTTACTCAAAGCCACGGCGTGCCTTTCTTTTGAAACATTTGCTTTCACTTATTTGCTGAGAGAGACTCGTCTTTGAAACTTGTGAGGTCACGGACCTTTTACAGTTGAAGTCACGGTCGTTCTTTTGTTTTGGTATTTTTTCAGTTTAGTCATCTATGACAGAGGATGGTTCTCCTTTTGTTAACTTGAGCCACGGTCGTGCTTCCATGACTCATTGGCTTGGAGAGGGACCGGTGTTAAGCTATCGAGAGGGGACGGTCCTGTGTTAACTGGTGGCGCACTTGTGTGTGTCAGCTTAGTTGTCCGTGGTAAGAGATGCACGTTCTACGTGGACAAGAGGCACGATAGTGCCTCTATGACCCGCATTACTAGAGGTGAGTCATTTAGCAACATTACTGGAGGTGAGTCATTTAGCTCGTTCGTCATATGCTTACGTATCGATAGTGTTTTTCCTCTGTGTTGCAGTTGTTTCTTTTATTATGTCTACTCGAAGTGAGTGGTGTTCTAGTGCAAGGAAGTGATGTCTTGAATATCATGTTTATAACTTTTGGAAAAACTACAGCTGTGTTTAATGGGATCCATAGGAGATATCTTGGACCTACACAAAAATAGCTGAAACATTGTTGTGATTACAGGAGTCGATATGGCTGAAATAATGTTCGCATGGCTCCAGCTAAATTAAGGCACATTTAAGCAGTAGTCATCTTTTTCCAACTCTTCTTCTTTCACGCCGGATATTGTGTTTGTCGAGGACGATGCTCAGTGCCTCAAATACATGGCCTGTGTTGTAGTTGGATGTTATCATTTTGTAAGTTAGTTGTTCCCTCATCGGTTTCACATGCATCTGCAAGCACATAACCATGCAAACTGATAAAATTTATTGTAAAACATAATGTTCAGCTGGCTTGGATGAACATATGTTGATTTGTTGTCAATGAGACTGAATTTACTTTGTTGATAAAAAATGAATTATTATTCAAATTAATGAGAGGCATCAAATGCATGGTGTAAATAGCACTGTCATCCCTGAAAATTGAGAGCATTAATGTTAGTGATTAGAAGGTGAACAGTAGATATGGGATGTGTAGTGGAACAAAAAATGCATGGTTTAATTGAGGTAGAGCTACAGATAAAAGAAACTCACTTTCTGTCTGAGTTACATATACTCTGCACAGGTTTGACATGAAACGAGGCCATGGTGTGAGGATGGTTGTTCTAAGCAGAATGGTAAGCTCTCTTAAAGTTTTCGATGACAATGTCCGAGTGCTCCTTTATACCGTCGCAATTGATATAAGGACAAAGAATTTCGAAGCGACGCATTTGAAGATTCACGATGATGAGGTAGATAAAATGTGGTTCTTTTCTCACAGGTATTAAGACCTAAAATAATTAACAGGGAATAATATCATTGTAACAAGAAAAACTGGTAGAATCGAAGACGAACACTGGGCAGATAGAGTGAGTAGGGTGAAGTCACGATGTTACATTTGTTGGGCAGTCTATACCCAATAGTTTTTTCCACAATGTGTTCCTTGAGTAGTTCAATGCTTGCTCCTAGAACTTGAAATTTATCCTGCAGAAAATTGAAGCTGTGTCACTCAGCGTGGTAGTAGTAGTAAATGTGGTTTGTTATTATTCATGAGATGCAGGAACTTACAGAAGCGTCCATGTACATTATATGCTTGTGCACAAGTGTTGGCTGTCCGTAGAATTGTTCTTTCATCAGCAAAGTTGAGTAAGCGTCGACCACGAATGAGTTGATATATCCGTATACCTTCATTGACAAACCTAAAGTTCGATGATCGACCCAACGTCGATCGACGAAGAATATCCTCTTGCTGTAAAAAAAACAAATGAATTTTAAATCGTAAGATTTTCTTTTTTAACATAAGAGAAAATGATTAGTATTCAATTACAATAGTAGAAGAATCGAGCCGAAACACTTGAATATGATAGCTTCAGGCAGAATAAATTGCATTAGTAAACGAAGGGACCAAAACTTTACTGTAACAGGAACAACGAATTCATTACCTATCATTTTGCCTGACACCTGGTGTATTGTCGACGATTGTTTCATACACTTCTTTCTCCACATTTGTGGAGTCCCTTATTTCCAAAAGTTGGCAGTGATCTTGATGGTCATTCCCTTGGTCAGTGAATCGAGTCTATTCTAGCTAAGAATGATGTTGATGAGGCTGGAAGACATGACCACCGGAGTTCAATTGACCATTACTAAGTTGCAGACGACCCTCATTATAATTGTTGTTTCTTTGGAACATTAGGCATTGTGGTTGGTGCCGCATGCGCAGTTCTAATGTTCTGACAGTTGGATCACCGGTTGAGCTTGATGGAATATCTGTTGGAAAAAGCTAGAGAGGATGGCCACAATACTGCATGCTGTTGAACTATTGTTGCAAGGCACTGTAACTTTGCCCATTAGACTCGCCTCTGTGTGGTTGCTGATTGTTCTGCTCTTGAGGTTGGCGTTGTTGGCACTGTGTACTGCTGTTATTCTGAGCATCATTGTGTTGGGGGTAGTGGGCATCACGGACAGTGGTTTGTTGCTGGTACTGCTTGTGACTTTGGTTGTTCATCGCATATGGTGAGCGCTGGCTGTTGTTTGAACCGCCGTTATTCTGAGCACCAGGATGTCGGTAGAAGTAGTTTTTGATACTAGGAGCTGGTTGGTTGTAGTGTTGGGACAAGGGAGTTGCTGGTAAACTTTGGGACAAGATAGTTTGAGTTAAACCTGTAGAGTATGACGTATCAAAGGCCTGTGTGAGGTGGCTACTAATACGTCTCCAACGTATCTATAATTTTTGATTGCTCCATGCTATATTATCTTCTGTTTTGGACATTATTGGGCTTTATTATTCACTTTTATATTATTTTTGGGACTAACCTATTAACCGGAGGCCCAGCCCAGAATTGCTGCTTTTTGCCTATTTCAGAGTTTCGCAGAAAAAGAATATTAAATGGAGTCCAAACGGAATGAAACCTTCGGGAACGTGATTTTTGGAACGAACATGATCCAGGAGACTTCGACCCTACGTCAAGAAACAAAGGAGGAAGCCACGAGGTAGGGGGGCGCGCCTACCCCCCCAGGCGCGCCCTCCACCCTCGTGGGCCCCCTGTTGCTCCACCGACGTACTCCTTCCTCCTATATATACCTACGTACCCCGAACGATCAGATACGGAGCCAAAAACCTAATTCCACCGCCGCAACCTTCTGTACCCACGAGATCCCACCTTGGGGCCTGTTCCGGAGCTCCACCGGAGGGGGCATCCATCACGGAGGGCTTCTACATCAACACCATAGCCTCTCCGATGAAGTGTGAGTAGTTTACCTCAGACCTTCGGGTCCATAGTTATTAGCTAGATGGCTTCTTCTCTCTTTTTGGATCTTAATACAATGTTCTCCCCCTCTCTCGTGGAGATCTATTCGATGTAATCTTCTTTTGCGGTGTGTTTGTTGAGACCGATGAATTGTGGGTTTAGGATCAAGTTTATCTATGAACAATATTTGAATCTTCTCTGAATTCTTTTATGTATGATTGGTTATCTTTGCAAGTATCTTCGAATTATCAGTTTGGTTTGGCCTACTAGATTGATCTTTCTTGCAATGGGAGAATTGCTTAGCTTTGGGTTCAATCTTGCGGTGTCCTTTCCTAGTGACAGTAGGGGTAGCAAGGCACGTATTGTATTGTTGCCATCGAGGATAACAAGATGGGGTTTTTATCATATTGCATGAATTTATCCCTCTACATCATGTCATCTTGCTTAAGGCGTTACTCTGTTCTTATGAACTTAATACTCTAGATGCATGCTGGATAGTGGTCAATGTGTTGAGTAATAGTAGTAGATGCAGGCAGGAGTCGGTCTACTTGTTTCGGACGTGATGCCTGTATACATGATCATGCCTAGATATTCTCATAACTATGCTCAATTCTGTCAATTGCTCAACAGTAATTTGTTCACCCACCGTAAAATACTTATGCTCTCGAGAGAAGCCACTAGTGAAACCTATGGCCCCCGGGTCGATCTTCATCATATTAATCTTCCAACACTTAGTTATTTCTGTTGCTTTTTTACTTTGCTTTTATTTTACTTTGCATCTTTATAACAAAAATACCAAAAATATTATCTTATCATATCTATCAGATCTCACTCTCGTAAGTGACCGTGTAGGGATTGACAACCCCTTATGGCGTTGGTTGCGAGGATTTATTTGTTTTGTGTAGGTGCGAGGGACTCACGCGTAGCCTCCTACTGTATTGATACCTTGGTTCTCAAAAACCGAGGGAAATACTTACGCTACTTTGCTGCATCACCCTTTCCTCTTCAAGGGAAAACCAACACAGTGCTCAAGAGGTAGCAGCTACCGCCTGACATTGATCCTGATCTGCTGGGTATATGTGGCTCTGGATAGTTAGAAAGGGAAGATCTAGCTGACGAGCTTGAATTCTTGGCCAAGTGTGAGACAGTATCAGGTTGGCATTGTTGTGATGCTACTTAGTTATGAAAGGGTTGTTTCTTTTTTTGTTCAATGACTCTGTCAAGTTGTTCATAGATAGATGGGTCAGACCATATTTGATCATCATCAATGAATCCACAATCAAGGAGGCCTCTGCGGTTGTCAGCATGTAGAGACTGGTTGTTTGCAGTTTCTGTTGAATTATGTGGAGGCTCCAGTATCCTAACTCTTTTCTTAGGAGGCGCTGTACTCTTATTACCTGGATCTTCTGACTGCTGTAAGGACCTCTTGTGAGCTGCCATTTGTGGTTCCGGTTCTGACGGATGTGCGCTTGTGGTAATAGGGACGCTCTCTGTGGGATCGATAGGTGGTTGCTTCGTACACTGTTCATGTTCTTCTGCAATGTTATTGTCTTCTGCATCGACAGATGCTGCAGCAACCAGTGGAGCATCACTAGTGGATGGAATTGCTTTTCCTGTGTCCAGTACAGAGCCAGAACCGCTGGCAGAATCACTGGGGACTTCTACTATAGGAGCAAGGGAGGAAGCAGCTCTTGTGCGTTCTGTTTCAGCAATGTTCTTCTCGTCACTCAAAGTTGAAACAAGATGGACCTTATCTTCCGGCAGCAAAGAAGAACGTTGTCTAGTGACATTGTTTGATTTTTGTGCAGGTTGGGATACAGTGAGGCTCTTTCTGTTGGTTGAAGAGTTGTCGTGAGAGCTGTCAGAACCGCTGGACCGTGCAGTAGTTGGTGACGTTTTCCCAATGTGATAAACAGGTGCTCCAAGTGTATCTGTTGAGATTGGATCAGTCAGTAATTGTTTGTCAACCGTAGAGTGCGAGGCTGATGTTTCTATTGCAGTAGGTTTTGCTGTTTCCTCCAAGAGTTTTCCAGTGGGCTTGTCAGATAGTTGTGGTCTGCAGATCCTCCAGCAGAATTTTGGGTTTCAATCGGTACAGAACACTCAGACGAATTTTCACCTGTCATTATAATTGCCCCGTTCTCCAGCATCTCAGATGTTGACACGAAGAGCTCATGAACCGACAAGCCATCAAGGCAGTTGTGCACATGGTTACGCACTTTGTCCAGATGAATCCTGGCTTGTTCATCAATGTCATCTTTGTCGTGGTCGATCCTGTTCACCTCCAGTAGCAACTTAATCTGGGTTGATGATTTTAGGCGTGAAGATAGATGAATTTGGGACTGCTCTTTGTTGCACGGATTCTGGGATTCTGGGTCAGGGGTATCGCAGCAACCCTTTAAATTTTCCAGGGAGTATGATGTGGCGTGAAGGACACTGGTCGAGCCACTGCTGGAAGAACTTTGACTGCTTGTCGTGCTAGAAGTTGGAAGTGTAGAATATGTTGAAGGGAGTGATGAAAAGTTTCTTTTTCATTTGAGTTTTCCTGTTGCAAGTTACAATAAACACCCCGGTCTCTGGTCTTGGTTTCTTTTGCACTAAGATCCCTACCAAGTGAAAGGAGCTTCTCTAATTTCTTCTCGAGAACTGGTTGAAATCGCGAGAAAAGTTCTGTGTACATTTCAGTGATAACTTTGGCAATTTTCATCTTGGCCTGGAATTGAAAGAAAAACCATCAGATATTATTAATACCGAGAATGAAAAGAAGTTATTAATACCAAAAATGAAAAATATCTTGTGAACTACTGTACGTTGTGTCAACAATTGCAGAAAGAGCATGGAATAATGTGCGCAGAAGGACACATGATGTGCTGCGGGAAGCGCGGCTAACAAAGTCCATGAATCATGGTGAACACATTCCTTGAAAGAGCACACCCGACGTACCTTACGAAGCATGGTTGATCTACCGCCGCGTGGAAGCAGTGCTATATTTAACACAAAAGCATAGCTAACGTACTATAGGAAGCACCTCTATATTTAACACAAAGGCACAGGTAACGTACTATAGGGAGCACTGCTAGTATTAACACAAAAGCACAACTAACGTACTATAGGAAGCACCTCTATATTTAACACAAAGGCACAGGTAACGTACTATAGGGAGCACTGCTAGTGTTAACACAAAAGCACATCTAACGTACTATAGGGAGCACTTCCATATTTAACACAAAGGCACAGCTAACGTACTATAGGAAGCACTTCTATATTTAACACAAAGGCACAACTAGCGTACTATAGGAAGCACTGCTAGTTTTAACGCAAAGGCACAACTAACGTATTATAGGAAGCACTTCTAGTTTTAACACAAAAGCACAGCTAACGTACTATAGGAAGCACCGTTAGTTTTAACGCAAAGGCACGGCTAACGTATTATAGGAAAGCACTTCTAGTTTTTAACACAAAAGCACAGCTAACGTACTATAGGAAGCATTGTTAGTTTTAACGCAAAGGCATGGCTAACGTATTATAGGAAGCACTTCTAGTTTTAACACAAAAGCACAACTAACGTACTATAGGAGGCACTTGTATATCTAACACAAAGGCACAGTTAATGTACTATAGGAAACACTTTTATATTTAACACAAAAGCACAGCTAACGTACTATAGGAAGCACTTCTATGTTTAACACAAAAGCACGGCTAACATATTATAGGAAGCACTTCTGGTTTTAACACAAAAGCACAGATAACGTCATATAGGAAGCACTTCTAGTTTTAACACAAAAGCACAGCTAAGGTACTATAGGAAGCACTTTTATATTTAACACAAAAGCACAGCTAACGTACTATAGGAAGCACTTCTATATTTAACACAAAAGCACGACTAACGTCCTGTAGGAAGCACTTCTGGTTTTAACATAAAAACACAGCTAACCTCCTATAGGAAGCACTTCTAGTTTTAACACAAAAGCACAGCTAATGTACTATAGAAAACTGTCTGGATGACCACGAAAGGACAGCTAATGTCCTATATGAAGCACTTCTAGTTTTAACACAAAAGCACAGCTAACGTACTATAGGAAACTGTCTGGATGAACACAATAGGTCATGCATCTGTTTCGTAAAAACTTAGGGAACATCATTTCAAACATAAAATCAGGTGCAGAAGCTGGAAATCACTTACGGAACAAAGTTTTTCTTGAGGCACAAATTCTTCTATGTAGGCTTCTAGTCTGGGACTCATTTGAAAGAATGGCGCCTGAAAGCCAGGTGGTGGTTGGAAAGGCGTGCGCCTAATGTCTTTCAGCTGCCATGTGGAAGGAAACAATTACAGTCAAGTCAAATTAATACATGGCAGCTAAGTCATTATGTTGAGTCTAAAACCTCGCCAAAGGAAAATGATGAAAAGTTGACTCACCGTGTGTTTCCCAAAAATTCCGTCCTTTGTTGACAGGCTATCTATGTTAGCATAATTCTTAATGGCCTCTATGTCCCACATGACAAGTCTTGCAGGAGTGTCAGGTTCCAGGTCCATAATCTTCGTATCCAGGTACTCAAAATACGTTATCTGCAAGTGGGGAAGAGGTAAAAATTAATCATGTTCTTGTAGCTGCTTGTGGGTATAAAGAAATGTACAAGTTAGTGAACGAACCACTGGAATCAGGAGGCAGCCACACAGGGCGCCTGCGAATCCTTTGTCCTTGAAGGTCTGGAGTGATGCCACCGGTTTCTCTGTGACATCATTGGACCAATCATATGATGATATGTTACTTGCTGGTCCTTCTAGAGCGGCTAAGTAGTCGGGGCTAACGCAATCATATGTCGTTGGGCATAGAAATACCACTGTTGCAAACATCACGAAAACCCGTTGAAACACTTCTCCTGTCAGCTCTGGGGTTATGAGATCAGTTAACTCTCTGATGTTTGGAGCGTGCCCAGCACACCGAGTTTCAGACTTAACCTGACATCTGAAAGCTTTTGAGCATTTTCTAGGGATAATCTGCCCACCGAGTGGAATTCCTAAGATCCGGTGCACGGTGTACGAGTTGATAAGGAATCTGTATCCACCAGGCAGTATGAAATACCTCGAAGGGCAATCAAAATAGCGGACAAGCCAGCGAACGAAACACCTTGGAAGCTTGCAACAGCACAGATCTAGAAGGTATCCAAAACCAATATCTCTGACAAGCTGCTTTTGTGGTTCTGTTAGCTTTTCACAGACAGTAATGAATTTTTGGAAGCTAAGTTTTGTGCTGAACTCTTCTTCGTATTCACCCATTGTAACAACTCTGTGGACAAAGATAAGAAATGACCTTTAGCAAATGTATTGTTGAACCTGATACGTCTCCGTCGTATCTACTTTTCCAAACACTTTTTCCCTTGTTTTGGACTCTAACTTGCATGATTTGAATGGAACTAACCCGGACTAACGTTGTTTTTAGCAGAATTGCCATGGTGTTATTTATGTGCAGAAACAAAAGTTCTCGGAATGACCTGAAACTCCACGGAACTTATTTTTGGAAAATATAAAAAATACTGGAAGAAGAATCCACGTCAGGGGGGCCTCCACCTGTCCACGAGGGTGGGGGCGCGCCCCCCTGCCTCGTGGGCCCCCTATTGCTCCACCCACCTCAACTCCAACTCTATATATTCGTGTTCGGGGAGAAAAAAATCAGAGAGAAGGATTCATCGCGTTTTACGATACAGAGCCGCCGCCAAGCCCTAAAACCTCTTGGGAGGGTTGATCTGGAGTCCGTTCGGGGCTCCGGAGAGCGGAATTCGTCGCCGTCGTCATCATCAACCATCCTCCATCACCAATTTCATGATGCTCACCGCCGTGCATGAGTAATTCCATTGTAGGCTTGCTGGACGGTGATGGGTTGGATGAGATCTATCATGTAATCGAGTTAGTTTTGTTAGGGTTTGATCCCTAGTATCCACTATGTTCTGAGATTGATGTTGCTATGACTTTGCTATGCTTAATGCTTGTCACTAGGGCCCGAGTGCCATGATTTGAAATCTGAACCTATTATGTTTTCATGAATATATGTGAGTTCTTGATCCTATCTTGCAAGTCTATAGTCACCTACTATGTGTTATGATCCGGCAACCCCGAAGTGACAATAATCGGGACCACTCCCGGTGATGACCGTAGTTTGAGGAGTTCATGTGTTCACTATGTGTTAATGCTTTGGTCCGGTAGTCTATTAAAAGGAGGCCTTAATATCCCTTAGTTTCCATTAGGACCCCGCTACCACGGGAGGGTAGGACAAAAGATGTCATGCAAGTTCTTTTCCATAAGCATGTATGACTATATTCGGAATACATGTCTACATTACATTGATGAATTGGAGCTAGTTCTGTGTCACCCTATGTTATGACTGTTACATGATGAACCGCATCCGACATAATTCTCCATCATCGATCCAATGCCTACGAGCTTTTCACATATTGTTCTCCGCTTATTTACTTTTCCGTTGCTACTGTTACAATCACTACAAAACCATAAAATATTACTTTTGTTATCGTTACCGTTACTTCCATACTACTTTGCTACTAAATACTTTGTTGCAGATACTAAGTTATCCAGGTGTGGTTGAATTGACAACTCAACTGCTAATACTTGCAAATATTCTTTGGCTCCCCTTGTGTCGAATCAATAAATTTGGGTTGAATACTCTACCCTCGAAAACTGTTGCGATCCCCTATACTTGTGGGTTATCAAGACTATTTTTTGGCGCCGTTGCCGGGGAGCATAGCTCTATTCTTTGAGTCAACTGGGATTTATATCTGCTGGTCACTATGAAGAACTTGAAGGACGCAAAAACAACAATTTATCCCTCAACTACGAGGGGAGGTAAGGAACTGCCATCTAGCTCTGCACTTGATTCACCTTCTATTTTGAGTAAGCTTGCGACACCTAAACCTGCTTCTGCTATTCATTTGGATATGTCACATGTTATTGATGATGCCACTTCTGCTATGCATGATACTTATGATGAAACTACTTCTATGTTTGATACTACTGTGCCACTTGGTGAATTTCTTAATGAACAACTTGCTAGGGCTAGAGAGAATGAAATTATTGAAACTGATAATTTTGATGATAGTGATGATGAAGACTCTCCCCCTAATAAATATGAATTGCCTGTTGTGCCTGAGGGTTATGTTCTGGATGAAGAAGCTGCTAGAGCTATTTTAGCTTGCAATGATAGATATGATCTTAAGAAGTTATTAGCTAAATGGAAGCAGCAATCTCTTAATGTTAGAATGAAACCTGACCCTGCTTTTGCTACTTCACCTATCTGTGTTACTGATAAGGATTATGAATTCTCTGTTGATCTTGATATAATTACTTTGGTTGAATCTGATCCTTTCTATGGCTATGAATCTGGAACTGTTGTATCACATCTCACTGAATTAAATGATATAGCCACCCTATTCACTAATGATGAGAGAACTCGCTACTTTTATATCCTTAAAAATTTTCCGCATATCCTGGTTGTGTGCGTAGTCCCCGGGATATGATTTATTACTTCTTTGCTAAATATTTCCCCGCTCATAAGAAACAAGCTGCTTTAAGGGATATATATAATTTTGTGCAAAATGAAGAAGAGAGTCTCCCACAAGCTTGGGGGAGGCTTCTCCAATTACTTAATGCTTTGCCTGATCACCCTCTTAAGAAAAACGAAATACTTGATATCTTTTATAATGGACTAACCGATGCTTCCAGAGATTACCTGGATAGTTGTGCTGGTTCCGTTTTCAGGGAAAGAACACCAGATGAAGCTGAGATTCTATTGAATAATATGTTGAAAAATGAAAATAATTGGACACTTCCTGAGCAAACCCCTGAGCCTATTCCTAAACCAACTCCGAAGAAAAGAGGTGTTCTATTTCTCAGTCCTGAAGATATGCGAGAGGCAAAGAAATCTATGAAAGAAAAAGGTATTAAAGCTGAAGATGTTAAGAATTTACCTCCTATTGAAGAAATACATGGTCTAAATTTACCGCCAATTGAAGAAACATATGATCTTAACTCATCACCTATTGAAGAAACTCATGGTCTTGATAACCCGACGCAGGTAGTAAAGGTAAATTCTCTCTATAGATTTGATGAAGGTGATATTCCTCACTATAAGTCTGCTAGACAATGCTTAGAAGAGTTTGACAATTTTATTGTCAAACAAGAAAACTTCAATGCTTATTTTGGTAGACAATTGAAATACAATTCCGACATGCTTGAACACTTGGGTGATTATATGTCTAGAGTTAAAGGTGAACTTAAACTCATTAGTAAACATGCTTCTATGGTTACCACTCAAGTAGAACAAGTACTTAAGGCTCAGAATGATTTGCTTAGTTAATTGAATAGTAAGAATAATGATTATGCTGTTATAGTGGCTACTAGAACTGGTAGAATGACTCAGGAATCTTTGTATCCTGAAGGCCATCCTAAGAGAATTGAGCAGGATTCTCAAAGAAATAATATTGATGCACCTAGTTCTTCTAAAAAGAAGAAAAAGAAAAATGATAGGACTTTGCATGCTTCTAGTGAACCTATTGCTGAAACACAATCTGGTAATGAACATGAACCGAATGAAAATGCTAATGATTATGTTCATGTTGATGCTCAACCTAGTAATGATAATGATGTAGAAATTGAACCTGTTGTTGATCTTGATAACCCACAATCAAAGAATCAACGTTATGATAAGAGAGACTTTGTTGCTAGGAAACACGGTAAAGAAAGAGATCCATGGGTTCAGAAACCCATGCCTTTTCCTCCAAACCATCCAAGAAAAAGGATGATGAGGATTTTGAGCGCTTTGCTGAAATGATTAGACCTATCTTCTTGCGTATGCGATTAACTGATATGCTCAAAATGAATCCCTATGCTAAGTACATGAAAGAAATTGTTACTAATAAAAGAAAGATACCGGAAGCTGAGATTTCCACCATGCTTGCTAATTACACTTTGAAGGGTGGAATACCTAAGAAGTTAGGAGATCCAGGAGTACCCACTATACCATGCTCCATTACAAGAAATTATATTAAAACTGCTTTATGTGATCTTGGAGCCGGTGTTAGTGTTATGCCTCTCTCTTTATATCGTAGACTTGACTTGAATAAGTTGACACCTCCTGAAATATCTTTGCAAATGGCTGATAAATCAACTGCTATACCTGTCGGTATTTGTGAGGATGTGCCTGTTGTGGTTGCAAACGTTACTATTTTAACGGACTTTGTTATTCTTGATATTCCCGAGGACGATAGTATGTCTGTTATTCTTGGAAGACCTTTTTTGAATACTACAGGGGCTGTTATTGATTGCAACAAATGCAATGTCACTTTTCATGTTAATGGTAATGATCATACGGTACACTTTCCGAGGAAACAACCTCAAGTCTATAGTATCAACTCAATTGGAAAAATTCCATCGATTACTTTTGGAGGTTTTGAATTTCCTCTTCCTACTGTCAAAAAGAGATATGATATTCTTATTATTGGGGATGCGCATATCCCCGTTGAGGTAACATAGTGTTATTCGAAATTTCTCCGGTTCCATGTTATTCGGAATGAGTTTGTTAACAAGACTTGATCAACCTTGTTAGTGGATTCCTTTTGATGAGCATGAGATGGATGAAACTAGAAGCACAACCTTCTGTACCCTCTCTCTACTTTCTATTATTTAGTTGAAATAAAGTAAAGATATGATTTTTCTGTCTGTTTTCTGAATTATCCGTGCAATATAAAAATACCCCGAAAATAAAAGTTCTCCAAATGCCCTGCCAATTTAATAAGATTTTTTCTGGAATATTTGAGAATATCTGGCACTGAGAACACAGCAGGGGGAGCAAGCACCTGACCACGAGGGTCCAGGGCGCGCCCACCCCTACAGGGCGCGCCCCCTGCCTCGTGGGCCCATGGTGGCTCCCCTCCACTTTTTCCTGCACCCACACACTTCTTCTTCCTCCCAAAAAATCACCATCCAGCTCAAGCACGAGTTCTAGCTCATTTTGCTGCGATTTTCGATCTCCTTGCTCAAAGCACCTCTCACAAAACTGCTTTGGGGTATTGTTCCTTGGTATGTGACTCCTCCATTGGTCCAATTAGTTTTTGTTCTAGTGCTTTATTCATTGCAAATTTGTGCTGCCTAGGTGACCATGTTCTTGAGCTTGCATGTCAAATTTATATGGTTCCAAGTAGTTCTAATGCATGATATAGGCTCTAGACACTTGTAGGAGTAGTTGCTATCAATTTTGTTGAGTTCGGTTCACTTTTATTTGAAGTTACTAAAAATTTCAGAAATTTTTCAGAGGAAGAAATATGTTTAGGAAAATGTACCAAGGTGGTCCTTCAAGAAAGCAAGGACCCAGGCTGGCAATGCGTGATGCTGATGATGAACCACCAAGGGACGCCCCAGTGCGGCCTTGTGAGTGGCCTTCAGAGGACTTTATGGAGCGAGCAGAAGTAAAGGAAGAATTTAACGCATATTTGCGTAACGCCGATCTTGTGAGCTTTGAGGCAGAAAAGTGCCCCAGGTACCACTATCTCACTAGTTCCTTTGTGAGGAGGTTTGAATTTTCATCTTCACGCAATTCTCAAACTGTCCTGTTTGATCTTTATGAGAATTCTTATACTATGGACTGAGAGGATTTTACCACTGCTTGCAAACTTCCACAATGGGGTAGTCCTCGTGAACCTCGCAAATCTGAATTTAGAGATTTTCTTGCTAGTGTAACTGTGGGTGAATCTAGAGACATAACACAAGCTACCATAGGGGGTATTCATTTTCCTGCTATACATTATTTTGCTCTCTTCATAGGTAGGTGCATAAATGGTAAGGATGAAGCATCTCACATGTGTGTCCCCGACCTCAGTATTCTTAGGAGTGCTGTATTAGGAGATAAATCTTATAATTTGGGAGCTATTGTTGCACGTAGGTTGCATAATAATAAAATTAATGGAGATTTCTTTGGAGGAATTTATGCAACCCGTCTAGCTAATTTTCTTGAGGTACCTATACGTGAGTATGATGTTGAGCTGCCTAATGTTTATTTATATTATAATGCCATGGTTCATCATCATTTTCTTGAGAGGAATGAGCAGTCCCTCCAGTATCGCTTAATCTTTGACAGATGTCATGCTGTCCATATTAGTCTCCCTGCTCTTGTCTTCTTTGAATATCAGGCAAAAGAAAGACATGTTATTACCAGAGAGGAGGCACATAAGTACGAGAGGAGGGCGGAGGCAGCTCGCCGCCACGCTGCAGCCCAGGAGGCAATAGCCGCTGCATCTCAGTACGACCCCGGTTACAACTATGGATATCTGCCAGGCCAGCCGTGGCAATAGACCAACTTAGGCCAAAAGCCTAAGCTTGGGGGAGTACATATTTCTCACCGACATTACATTTATGTTCACACACTCATTGCTAGATGTCGGTGCTCATACTCTTTCATTGTAATATCCATGCTAGTTTATTTTCCTTTTCTTGCTTTCTTCTTGTGTGTTTAATAAACATTAAGAAAAACCAAAAAAAATAGTTGTAGCTTTTAGCTAGTTTACTTTTCATGCTTGTAGTAGTAATAATTAAAAAGAAAACCCAAAAAGATTTCCTATTCTTCTTTTGCTTGTTGGGAGCTCTCCCGTGTAAATAGTTTTATTTCTTTTCTTTTCTTTGGGGGTCGATAGGAGAAGACCATGATTAAATTGTTGAAGTGGCCCTTATATGCATTATTGTTGATTCAACCAAGAGCCCATATTGCTTTGTCTTCTCCTGTTTACTGAATGCTCGCAGATTCCATCTTAGTCCAATGCACGTGCACTATTATTATTATCCACATTGTTTGGTCGTGCAAGTGAAAGGCAATTATGGCGATATATGATGGACTGACTGAGATGAGAGAAGCTGGTATGAACTCGACCTCTTTTGTTTTTGTAAATATGATTAGTTCATCGTTCCTGATTCAGCCTATTATGGATAAACATGTTTGCAATGACAATTAGAGATTATAGTTGCTTATACCATGCTTAATTAGCTAGGAGTTTATAATGGTTTACCTTGCGTGCCAACATGCTCTTAAAACGGTTGTGATGTGGTATGATGGGGTGGTATCCTCCTTTGAATGATTTAAGTGACTCGACTTGGCACATGTTCACACATGTAGTTGAAACAAATCAACATAGCCTTCACGATATTTATGTTCATGGTGGATTATATCCTACTCATGCTTACACTCAATGTTTATTAATTTTAATGCATGTTCATGACTGTTGTCGCTCTCTAGTTGTTCGCTTCCCAGTCTTTTGCTAGCCTTCACTTGTACTAAGCGGGAATACTGCTTGTGAATCCAATCCCTTAAACCCCAAAGTTATGCCATATGAGTCCACTATACCTTCCTATATGCGGTATCTACCTGCCGTTCCAAGTAAATTTGTATGTGCCAAACTCTAAACCTTCAAATGAAATTCTGTTTTGTATGCTCGAATAGCTCATGTATCAACTAGGGCTGTCCTTATCTTCCATGTTAGGCGGGTTATTCTCAAGAGGAGTGGACTCCGCTCCTCACTCACGAGAAAATGGCTGGTCACCGGGATGCCCAGTCCCATGCTTTATGCAAACTAAATCAAAATAATTGCAAACAAAATTCCCCCGGGGCTGTTGCTAGTTGGAGGCACTTGTTGTTTCGAGCAAGCCATGGATTGATGCTTGTTGGTGGAGGGGGAGTATAAACTTTACCATTCTGTTTGGGAACCGCCTATAATGTGTGTAGCATGGAAGATATCGCCATCTCTTGGTTGTTATGTTGACAATGAAAGTATGCTGCTCAAAATATTATTTATCTCTGCTTTAAAATCGAGCTCTGGCACCTCTACAAATCCCTGCTTCCCTCTGCGAAGGGCCTATCTATTTACTTTCATGTTGAGTCATCACCCTCTTATTAAAAAGCACCAGCTGGAGAGCACTGCTGTCATTTGCATCCATTACTATTAATTTATATTGGGTATGACTATGATTGGATCTCTTTTACCATGAATTACAATGTCTAGTCAGTCCTTGATCTTTAAAGGTGCTCCACATTTATGTTTTACGGTCTCAGAAAGGGCTAGCGAGATACCATCTTGTTATATCATATCATGATTGTTTTGAGAAAGTGTTGTCATCCGAGATTTATTACTATTGCTCGCTAGTTGATTATGCCATTGATATGAGTAAACATGAGACCTAAGAGTTATGTGAATATGGTTAGTTATAATCTTTGCTGAAAACTTGAATGTTGGCTTTACATATTTACAATAACAAGAGCAAACAGAGTTTGTAAAAGTTTTTCTTTATCACTTTCAGTTTATCAACTGAATTGCTTGAGGACAAGCAAAGGTTTAAGCTTGGGGGAGTTGATACGTCTCCGTCGTATCTACTTTTCCAAACACTTTTGCCCTTGTTTTGGACTCTAACTTGCATGGTTTGAATGGAACTAACCCGGACTGACGCTGTTTTCAGCAGAATTGCCAAGGTGTTATTTATGTGCAGAAAAGAAGTTCTCGGAATGACCTGAAACTCCACGGAACTTATTTTTGGAAAATATTAAAAATACTGGAAGAAGAATCCACGTCAGGGCGGCCTCCGCCTGTCCATGAGGGTGGGGGCGCGCCCCCTGCCTCGTGGGCCCCCTGTTGCTCCACCAACCTCAACTCCAACTCCATATATTCGTGTTCGGGGAGAAAAAAAATCAGAGAGAAGGATTCATTGAGTTTTATGATACGGAGCCGCTGCCAAGCCCTAAAACCTCTCAGGAGGGCTGATCTGAAGTCCGTTCGGGGCTCCGGAGAGGTGAATTCATCGCCTCGTCATCATCAACTATCCTCCATCACCAATTTCATGATGCTCACCACCATGCATGAGTAATTCCATCGTAGGCTTGTTGGACGGTGATGGGTTGGATGAGATCTATCATGTAATCGAGTTAGTTTTGTTAGGGTTTGATCCCTAGTATCCACTATGTTCTGAGATTGATGTTGTTATGACTTTGCTATGCTTAATGCTTGTCACTAGGGCCCGAGTGCCATGATTTCAGATCTGAACCTATTATGTTCTCATGAATATATGTGAGTTCTTGATCCTATCTTGCAAGTCTATAGTCACCTACTATGTGTTATGATCCGGCAACCCCGAAGTGACAATAATCGGGAACACTCCCGGTGATGACCGTAGTTTGAGGAGTTCATGTATTCACTATGTGTTAATGCTTTGGTCCGGTACTCTATTAAAAGGAGGCCTTAATATCCCTTAGTTTCCATTAAGACCCCGCTGCCACGGGAGGGTATGACAAAAGATGTCATGCAAGTTATTTTCCATAAGCACGTATGACTATATTCGGAATACATGCCTACATTACATTGATGAATTGGAGCTAGTTCTGTGTCACCCTATGTTATGACTGTTACATGATGAACCGCATCCGACATAATTCTCCATCACCGATCCAATGCCTACGAGCTTTTCACATATTGTTCTCTGCTTATTTACTTTTCCGTTGCTCCTGTTACAATCACTACAAAACCCAAAAATATTACATTTTCTATCGTTACCATTACTTCCATACTACTTTGCTACTAAATACTTTGTTGCAGATACTAAGTTATCCAGGTGTGGTTGAATTGACAACTCAACTGCTAATACTTGAGAATATTCTTTGGCTCCCCTTGTGTCGAATCAATAAATTTGGGTTGAATACTCTACCCTCGAAAACTGTTGCGATCCCCTATACTTGTGGGTTATCAAAACCACATGCTTTTCTGGCAGAAGCTTACATGTAAACACCGATTCAGCAAAATAGAGACAAATATTTAAGCCGTGTTAAAAAATTCTGCTAGAATGAGAGGTATTGATTTCCAAAGAAGTTTCAATGACACACGCGAGATGCATGATAAAAAACACCTACTTCGAGGTAGCAAGCTGCTTCTTTGTCCTGTACTCCTCAACAAGCTTTTTGTGCGCTGCATGTTTTAACTCGATCCTTAGTCTCTCAGTCTCTAGTTGGTCATGAACCATGAAATCTTGGGTGACAATCTCCGTGCCATCGACAGACTGAGACTGAGTCTCCGACAGCTGTGGGGTGGAGTCCATCTCATCGAACTCTACATAAGAGGTCATGAGACGTCATCGTTACCAGGTCAGCTATGTAAGACAGTTGTTAGCAGTCCATGTGAGACCATCATCAATAGGTTGGTTAGCTAAGACGGATTCTAACTTTGAGTTAGTAACTGCTTTGCAAAAACGGACGTAAGTCCTTTGGATCTCTGCTATAGATTGCGGATCTATACAAATAGTTTGACCTGTGTCCTCATGTTAGGGATCAGGATAGTGAATTTTGACTGCAGTTTCATTGAGCTCTGCAACTAATATAATATGTGGTCACGAGAGTGCTTAAGTTTTGCATGGCTGGAGATATAACTCAACTTAGCAAAACCACGGCGCAAGCATGCAGTTGGCATGATTAAAGTGAGGTCAGCTGAGTCCTAATTTTAAATCCATAACCCTTCTACTGTTAAGACGGCGCAACAGGTTGAGCACGGACCAGCTGAAGATAACTGGATCCGGAACCGATATTCAAATCGTGCCCCACCTGCTGTGTTGCGCACATGCGGTGTGTACGCAGCCCGCGGAATTGCTAGCATTGGTAATTTTTTGTTCAAACGTTGAATCGGTGGCATAATCATGGTGAGGATGCAATGGATTACCTGAACAGGAGATCCACGACGAGTGAGATGAAGGAGACCGATAATTTTTCAGTGACGAGCGAAATCTGCGGAGGGATCAGGATTGGCTTTCCTTTGGAGAGCCAGAATATGCCTCGCCTGTCGCCACCGATGCTAGATGGAGAGAGATCTGGAACTCATCTGCGGATGACCCCACAAGTTAGTCAAATAATTGGAGGAACTATTTGAGAGCCCACATGCCAGTATGAGTTTGAAGTCCACCTACCACATTTTCTCACCCCAGATGGAGGTACTCCTCGTAGGACTCATATAAGGCCGACCCCACAAGTTAGTGAGAGACTTAGAGGAATTAGTAACTGAGAGCCCACTTGTCAGTGTCGTCGACGGTCAAGTGAAGTCGACCTACCACATCTCATCACGCCCAAGAAACATGCCCATCTCTCATGCGTCGCAAAACTCACCCCACCTATCAGGTTATTCTTCTCCTGCACGCAAAAAAACGAAGTAGCCTCTCTTTCTCTCTCTCTCTCTCTCTCTCTCTCTCTCTCTCTCTCCCTCTCTCTTTCCCTTTTCTCTCTCTCCCAGATTCAAAACCATTGAATGAGGTCGCTGACAAACTGCAGGGAAGCAGATCCCCCACAATTTAGAAAGGTGTGAGTTCCAAACAATCAGCGCATAAGTTTCGGCAATCAAAGGTTAGTAATTTTTTTATCAAAGCACCTTTTATGTGCCAATTCCTGATACACGAGATTCAATTCATTGATGAATTTGTTGTGGTCGGGATTCATAGAATAAAACTTTTTAGTTTCACACTATAGCTCTGTTTTGAGTTTGTTTTTGGTTTTGTGTACTCTCGTCCTTGTAATACGAGCTTGTTACTTTTGTTAGGTTTCATGGTTAGCATCAGAGGATCTCACTTTGGTTGAGGTTGTAGTTTAATTAAAAATTAATTTATGTATATATTTATACATGTCAATTAAATAGAACTAAAAATATATCTCTGTTGCGTTGTAAGTGTAAAAGGTTAGTAAGAAAGATTGAGATCGACTTTGAAAAGTTTCAACACTGATACTGCAGGTTTATAACCTTTATATTTATTATGTCTCTTTTTCGGGCAGATGTTCAGGAGTGCGTCATCCGGTGAGGACAACAGGGACGGTCGGTCTTTGAACGACATCGGCAAGGATTATGGGAGGCAGGTAATAGTAGGGCAGTTGAACATTAGTGTTTGTTCTTTTATTTCTGGGACGTTTGCTGTTAAGGTGCCACCACTGAAAACACCAAATAGTAGATCATTAACAACAACAAAAATGATTTATATATCCTGGATGAATGTTGTAATATCTTTTTATCCTGTGCATCTACTCTGCAGTTGAGTATCGAGAGGTGGAAGAAAAAAAATTACTAGAAAACGAGAAGAAGATCAAGGATGCGGATGCTGTCAAACACGCACATGCCATGCGGGCTAGAATAATTGGAGTCAAGAGTGAGATACAAGTTCTTGGCAAACGTCCCAACCAGGAGCATGGTGTGCAACAGACACCTGCGAAGAGGAGCATTCTAAGCAGCAGAGACTCCACTAAGCAGATTGTGCAGGTAACGACGAAAACTTCAAACGCTGGTTTTAACGTACGTGGAAGTTATACTCGCACGTGCCTCTAATATTTTTTTGGTTTGAAGACACAGATGCCCACAAAGGCGCACTGCGGGCGCTGTGACCGCCCAGCGTTTGTAGGGGGTCATAATGAAGAGGTACAGGGTAACATAATTTCCTTTGATGCAAGAAGAAGGATCATTGGCAACAAAAGTATCGGTGTTCAAGGATTCGGTATGGTTTGCACTAGCAAGAAGAGCCCAACGACAAAATCAAACATAGGAGCAATAAACTCTACCATACAGCAGCACCAGAAAGCAATATAGGTGACAGCATATACGAACGTGCAACAACATTTAAAGCAAATGTATATTTTTTTGTGAGCAATTTTTTCTTTGTTTTCGTCTGGTATATTTAAATTGTAGTATCTTCCACACGTAGGTGTACGAACAAGGAAGCAAGTATCGCGGTAGTCCACGGATCGATGAAAACATAAGGCAAGGTCCTTTGAAAGGATCACCTGTGGCGTTCAACATGAGGGGTCCTTCCAAAGGATCTCCGATGGCATTCAGAATCGTCAGTGAAATCACCAATGCACGGAGGTTGTCGCCAAGATTTGCTGGACAAGAGAGGCATGGGAAAACAAAGGTGACGTCGGAACTATGATGTTTCAATTCAACACACAAACAGTTTTATGGAAGAACAGGGTAAAGTGCAAAACAGGAGGAGAGCTGTATGTGCAGTTGTTCTTTTGTATACGATGTTGTTGTGCCTCTCCGGTTGTATGGTGTAAACAGAAGCACATCTGTGCCTCTTTGTGCAGATGTGTGTGTAGCATGGTCACATTCGTGCTACTGGGTGTAATGGTGTACCGCTTATACTCGGTGAAGAGGCACGGGTCTGGTTTTGGTATACCAGATGAGTCCTGATGAGTTATATAAATCTTTTGTTTAGAATTAAAAAAATGCATATGCTGCTCTGGACATCTAATTCTGTTTCGTGCCATGTGTCAGGATTTGGCGGAGGGGATAACTGATGAGGCAAAGAAATATCATAGTTCTCAATCCATTTAGAAGGAAATGCAATGTTCACAGCATCAAGTATCGTACAATGCCAGCACAGATTTCATGGTAGAAGAGCACAGTCCCTTGGTTGCACGAGTGCCAGAGAAACAGGGAGCAACATTGCACAATGCAACAGTCGAGAGGCAGACCCATTTATGGATTTGACCATGCCATGCAGAAATGACGCTGCTGCATGTGACAAACAACAGAGCAGTAGCAGCTCCGCTGTAAGTGGACCTGTGGCTGGCAATGAGACCGATGTCGTCAGAAGTGAATGCGATCAGACAAATGAAGAGACGGTGGACAGAATCATCATGGCGCCGCCGACCATTGTAGAGAAAGAAATGGACGACATGTTTAAAGAAGGCATATACCCAACGATTCAGGAGGTCACCTGTAACACCCCGCATGTAACTTGCCATATTCGTAACTCCGACTGTTGCCATTTCCGGCTATGTGATATGTTTTTCCCTCCGTTGTCGGGTTTTGTCTTTCGTTTTGTATTTTTTCATGTCATGCATTTTCATATCATGTCATCATGTGCATTGCATTCGCATACGTGTTCGTCTCTTGCATCCGAGCATTTTCCCCGTTGTCTGTTTTCCAATCCGGCGCTCCTATCTCCTCCGGTGCACCCCTCTTGTTTTCTTTCGTGTGCGTGTGTGAAACTTTCTCGGAATGGACCGAGGCTTGTCAAGTGGCCTTATTATACCACCCGGAGACTACCGGTCAAGTTTCGTTTCATTCGGAGGTCGTTTGGTACTCCAACGGTTAACCGGGCATCCGCAATGTCCATTTGAGTGTCCAGCAAAACCCCCCTCTAAAACCAGCCCAAAACCCACCAAACTCTTTTCCATGCTCTAGGTCGTTCGATCACGATCGTGTGGGCGAAAACCGCACCTCATTTGGAGCCTCCTAGCTCCCTCTACCTATAAATATGTGGGCATCCCGAAAAACGAAATCGCAGTCTAACCTTAGCGTCCTCCACCTCGCGCCGCCGGACAACGTCCACCCGCGCCGGACACGTCCGCCCGCGCCGGCGGACGAATCGCGCGCCGCCACGTCAGCGTCCGCCGCCGCTGTACCGCGCCGGCCCGCGGAGCCCACGTCGGGCCCCCGCGAGCCCGCGCCGCCACCGCGCCGCCACCGCGCCGCCGCGGCCTCCCCGCCGCCGCCGCGCCGGCCGGCCGCCGCCGCCGCCATCACCGCCGCCAACCGCCGCGCCGCTGGAGCTCCGCCGCGCCGCTGGAGCTCCGCCGCCGGCGCCCCTCCTCTGGCCGCCTCCTTCCCTTCCTCCTCCGCCGGAGCCCGAGGCCGCGGCCTCCCTCTCCTCCTCCGGTGCCCGCTTCGGCCGAGCTCAGCCCCGAGCCGGCGAGCTCCTGTAGCTTTTCCCCGATCCAGATCTCGTGAGCGTTGACCTCTCCTCGCCCCTTTTTTTCTCCAAGTCATAATTTTTCTCAGCATCTTGCCCTGTTTGTGATGCCATAACTCCGTGCATGTAGCTCCGATTCGCGCGTGTAATATGTCAAATTGTTCGTCTCGTGATGATCTTCATTTTGTTCAATTGCATCATGTTCATTAGAGGTCATCGTGATGTCCAAATCTCTGTTGGAAGAGGGCTAGTTGCTGTTATTCTCTGGTTCTTATCAGAACTTGGAGATTTGTCATTTTTGTATCATTTAATCTGTGCATCTTTTGGGCTTGAGCTCTACATGTGTTTTGAAGTATGCCATGCCATATTTTCAGTGGTGTAGTCCATGTATTTTTGTGATCTATGTGGTGACTAGCACAAGCATGCAAATTAGGCTCGGTAATATTTCTGATTTCAGGGACTTGCGATTTCTCCAAGTCCTTGTCTGCTGTAATTTTGTTGCCATGTAAACTTGATGCTATAGAGAGATCCATGCATATTTTGGAGATGTTCAGTAAGTATGTTTTGTAGCTATAGTTGTAATTGATCTATTACTGCAATTGTTTACAATTATAGAGTGCATAGCATGACGCAATCTTGCTCTACTTTTGCTATAAAATATTTCTGGCAGATTCTTAACATGATATGCAATTTTGCCAAGCTTATTGTAGTTGATCCATACATGCTATGCTATTGTTCTTGCCATGGATAGCTTCATAATCATGCCATCTTGCTGTAGGTGTGCTTGGTTTGTCATGAATTGCTCTGTAGTGAGTATATCAAGCTCACAAAGAGGCCTACATATTATTATTTCTGCCATGCTCTGTTTTCTGCCAAGTCTGAAACCTGATAACGAAACTTGCTATGTTTACATGCTTTCCATCATATCTTCTGGTCCTTTCTAGCTTATGGTCAGTAAGGGACTTTTGTCATGTACATTTAGTAGAACACTACCATGCCTTGTTTTGCTATGTTAAGTTCCTGTAGCATGTTGATTTTGTGCTCTGAGCTTTGCTACCTGATGCTATTTTCTGCCATGTCCAGTTTTTCACCAAGTCTGTGAACCTGTAATCTTTTGCACTTTTGCCATGCTTGTTTGAGCTTTATATGTTGTGAACTAGCCATAGCTCAGTGTTCATCTTTTGTCAAGCATCTCCTGTAGATTACTGCCATGTGCTCTGTTGCTATGTTGGGGTGCTGTAGCATTGTTACTTGTTGCATTTTAAGTGCTATCTTGCTGTTTATCGCAGATTCGTGTCATTCTTGTTCTGCTTGCCATTTGCAAACTGTGCATCCGATTCCGGTGATCTTTATATCGATTTCGACCGAAATCATCTCATCTTTCCAGTGTCATGCTTGGTTTGCCAAGTTACTGCCTTGTTCATCATTTTCCTTCCGGATCACGCATATGCATCGCATAACATATCTTGCATATCATACATGTTTTGCATCATGTTGCTTGCGCATTTCTCGTGGTTGATTGTGGTTCCGTTTGCTTGTGTTCTTGCCTTGGGTAGAGCCGGGAGACGAGTTCTTGAACGAGGAACCTGTCGAGTACGCTTACGAGGATCAAGCTTTCGACAACTTTGAGAACCTTGCAGGCAAGATGACCACCCCTCGAAATCACTTCTATCTTTGCTTTGCTAGTTGTTCGCTCTATTGCCATGCTCCGCTACCTATCGCTTGCTATATCATGTCTCCCATTTTAGCCATGTCAGCCTCTAACCATCCTTTCCTAGCAAACCGTTGTTTGGCTAAGTTTACCGCTTTTGCTCAGCCCCTCTTATAGCGTTGCTAGTTGCAGGTGAAGTTGAAGTTTGTTCCATGTCGGAACATGGATATGTTGGGATATCATAATATCTCTTATTTAATTAATGCATCTATATATTTTGGTAAAGGGTGGAAGGCTCGGCCTTATGCCTGGTGTTTTGTTCCACTCTTGCCGCCCTAGTTACTGTTATACCGGGATTATGTTCCTTGAGTTTGCGTTCCTTACATGGTCGGGTGATTTGTGGGACCCCCTTGACAGTTCGCCTTGAATAAAACTCCTCCAGCAAGGCCCAACTTTGGTTTTACCATTTGCCACCTAAGCCTTTTCCCCCGGGTTTTCGAGAGCCTGAGGGTCATCTTTATTTTAAACCCCTGGACCAGTGCTCCTTCGGGTGCTGGCCCAAACCAACGTCTGGCTCATCCGTTGTGCCCTGGGAACGAGATATGTGCAGCTCCTATCGGGATTTGTCGGCACATTCGGGGGCTTTGCTGGTCTTGTTTTACCATTGTCGAGATGTCTTGTAAACCGGGATTCCGAGACTGATCGGGTCTTTCCGGGAGAAGGTTTATCCTTCGTTGACCGTGAGAGCTTATGATGGGCTAAGTTGGGACACCCCTGCAGGGTATTATCTTTCGAAAGCCGTGCCCGCGGTTATGAGGCAGATGGGAATTTGTTAATGTCCGGTTGTAGATAACTTGTCACTTGACCCAATTAAAATACATCAATTGCGTGTGTAGCTGTGATGGTCTCTTCTCGGCGGAGTCCGGGAAGTGAACACGGTCTGAGTTATGATTGACGTAAGTAGGTGTTCAGGATCACTTCTTGGTCATTGCTAGATGACGTCCGTTTCGTTGCTTCTCTTCTCGCTCTCATTTGCGCAAGTTAGCCACCATATATGCCTTTGCCGCTGCAGCTCGACTTTATTACACCTCCCTTTCCTACAAGCTTAAATAGTCTTGATCTCGCTGGTGTGAGATTGCTGAGTCCACGTGACTCACAGATTCTACCAAAACAGTTGCAGGTGCCGACGATGCCAGTGCGGATGATGGCGTCGATCTCAAGTGGGAGTTCGACGAGGAACGTGGTCGTTACTATGTGTCTTTTCCTGATGATCAGTAGTGGTGCCCAGTTGGGACGATCAGGGATCTAGCATTTGGGGTTGTCTTATTTTCATCTGGATTTTGACCGTAGTCGGTCTATATGATTGTATTTTGGATGATGTATGATGATATTTATGTATTGTGTGAAGTGGCGATTGTAAGCCAACTCTTTATCCCATTCTTGTTCATTACATGGGATTGTGTGAAGATGACCCTTCTTGCGACAAAACCACTATGCGGTTATGCCTCTAAGTCGTGCCTCGACACGTGGGAGATATAGCCGCATCGTGGGCGTTACAAGTTGGTAATCAGAGCCATCCCCGACTTAGGAGCCCCCTGCTTGATCGAATCGCTGGCATTGTTGAGTCTAGAACAAAAATGTTTTGAGTCTTAGGATTATATATATCGGAGAGTAGGATTCTTTTTACTCCTCAGTCCCTTCGTCGCTCTGGTGAGGTCTCCTGCCGTAGAAGTTTTGACTACTCTCTCCTCAAATTTCACTAAAAAAATTTTAGGATCACGCGGGTATCTTGGAATCGTTCCGATGGTTTTGTGACGAGAACATTGTTCTTGGTGCCTCCTGACATTTAGGGGTTGTGGCAGTGTCCCGGGGAGTTGAGCTCCGAGGTGTTGTCGTCACAATTTTATCGTTGCAGTTCTGGAATACCTGAGTTTCGCCGACATCGAAATCTCTTTTATGCAGTTGTTGGTGAGATCACCTCGACGCCACCCAGTACTGGGGCGGGAGTTTGGGAGTATTGCCATAACTTGTATAACGGATGTTTTTCGAAGGTTGAGGTAAACGATTTCCGAAGGTTTCTTGGTTATGTGTTGACGGATGGATACAGCTGGATCTAGGGATTGTTAGTTTGGGTGATATATTTTGTGTCCCCTGTATCCCCTACACCAGATTGCATAACCAGAAAGTTTCGGGAGTTTATAAGTGGGAATTCAAGTAGCTTTAGGATATCTTTCCGACAAACGCATGATATGAGATTGGGGTTCGACGTCTAGTGGTCCGCCTGTACACGGTTGATTTTACAGTGGTCTCGTAGTGTCTTAAAGACTCCATGGCTTTGCCGACTCAGGGACGCTTCGTATGTCATGTGCACAGCCTTGTACATGATGGTGCTGTACGATTGAGCCCGTGTGGGCCCCACCACGAAAACTTCGGACGAAACCTCTATCATATGTTTGTTCCGGCTTATTCTGCAAGCCAATACTTTGTTTTATTTTGTATTATGGTATTCGAGTTGCTTCGAATTCATATGTTGATTCAATATCTTTTTCTAAGTGGCTTCTCAACTTATGGAAGTGTGATGATTTACTACGGAATTGATTCGTTCATCTTCGTTCGAATGTTTATTGTGAAGACTATATGTTGCAATTTCTGTCCGTTGATTCTACTTATCTATTTGTCTATCAAGATGCTAACGGATGTCACCCTCTTCAGGATGGCTCCGCCAACGCGTCAGAATCCGGATCGCAATGAAGGGATTCAAGCGAACCCTCCGCCACCACCTCCACCTCCGGAGGCATGGCAGTCAATCATGGCAGCCACCAACGCCAATGCTCAAATGATTCTGCAACTCTTGCAAGAACGTACTCAAGGGCAAGGCAATCAAGGTCAAGGCAACAATCAGCTTCACTTTGCCACTCTCAACCAGTTTCTCGCAAATCATCCCAAGTCTTTCAGCTACTGTGCCGAGGCTGAAGAACCTGAAGGAAAATAATGCATCAGTGTTTGCGCAGCACCCAGGGATGGCTGATGATTTATTTCGAACCGTCAAAAACTCACTAGATCAAGACTAGTTTGAGCATGCGTGGAAAGCAGCAATTTGTATGCACAAGGCGGAAGGCAACAAACACCTGAACACGCTGTGGGAACTCCGAAATTTCTGGGTGCCGGCCTACTTCAAGGACTACTTCTATCCTTTCTCGTCAACAACCACTCGCAGTGAGAGCACGAAGTCGATGTGGAGGAATTACGTCGACCACAAGGACACAATAAAAAGGTTTGTTGATGGGTATCACATGATTCAGCAAAATTGCCTCGCCACGCTTGACAAGAAAAGACACCGAACAGAAGAGAAGGTGCCATCACTAGAGATGGGTTTTCCGATTGAAAGACAAGCAAGTCAAGTATACACGAATGAAATTTTCAGGAAATTCCAGCTGGAGCTACGGAACCAGACTTACTTCAAGTGCTCTGATCTGGCAAAGGGGAGGCAGTATTTTTTTTAAAGATTACTGAGCCTGGAGAAAATGTGTGGAAACCATATCCGGGCGAGGAATTTGACAAGTCTGAGTTCAGGGTAGATGTGGATGAGCAAAAAGAAATATACAGTTGCAACTGCAAGAAAATGAGTAGGGATGGCATTCAGTGCTGCCATGTGCTTAAGGTGATGGACCAAACATGCATGATCGATCAACTTCCAAAATCCTTTGTCATCCCCAGATGGACCAGGAATCTATCAGAGAGTCTGAAAGTTCTGTATACGAGTCAAGGTGATAGCATGACTGTACAAGACGATGAAACTATGAGATTCGGCCTCGCTTACGCTGAGTTGTCGGATATCTGTTCAAATGCTTGCAGAAAAGAGAAGGCATACCGTGTGCTGCATGAGTATACGGTAGATATGAAAATAAAAGTCATGGCGGCACTTGCCGAGGAACCAGACAGAGGCATTCTTGCTGAAACTCTCAAGAACCCTCCCATGAGTGGCTCAAAGGGCACGAAAAAAGGAGATCGAATCAAAGCTGGTTCTGAGAAGAAAGGAAAAGGCAACAAAGCCGCATCCAAGTGCGGCCATTGTAGAGTAAAGGGTCATAGGAAAACAAACTGCCCGGATAACCCAGAAGTCCAGGAGAGGATGAGGATTGAAGAGGAGAAGAGGAAATCACATCAGGAGAAGAGGGCAAGGTTAATGAAATGGCCGACAACACCGACAAGACCATCGAGGACATCAAACGGCTCAGGACAATGCACTCCAAGCCCAAGAGGAAGACGTCAGACGTCAGCAACTCCAACGACCCCACTGACAGCAAGGAGCATTTACCAAAGTGTTGCATCTACGCCAGAATCGAACATCACACAAGCCAGGCACACAGAATGCGTGCAGGGAAGCCCGGGACAAGGCACGGAATCTGCGCAGTCCATTTCCAGAAAGGAAAGGTCTGAGTGGAGACTTTTTGGTACCGGAGAACAGTACCAATAGAAAAATTAAAAGGTAATAGTGTAGCTTAAACAGGACGTAAGCAAAAAACAGTGATGACTGCAATCTTTCGCTTTGTTTTTATGTATGAATATTAATTTTATAGGTAAATAGGTTGAATAGCTACTGGGGTTGCACAAGGGTCGAGAAGGAAGAATGGATCGTTGAACATTCAAAAACAAGGCCGCACGTGGAGCGATGAAATAGCAAGCGATCGGTGGGGAGGGCGGGCGGGTGTTGATTGTTTAGTTTCTTGTGCTGTGGTTATAGGAATGGCTTGTAAGTTAATTTGCTGCAGTTATAGAAATAAAACAAATTTAAATAAGAACGCCTTTTGCTTCTTTATCTATTTTTACTCGGCGGAGAAAAATATCAGAGGCACAGGTTTCCTTGTTATTTTCCGCAGCCGCGTCGGTTTCTGAACGTGGATGTTGTAAGCATACAAGCATGCTTCTCTACTGCGTGACAGAGAGATAAAAATAACCTAAGGGCACAGGCAGCCACGGCCATGCCACCGGTGAATGTTCAACCATGACTCTCACGGTTGCATGGTCACGCCCGCCGTTATGGAACGAAAACATTTTTAAGCACAGAATCTGGGTCGTGCTTCTGGGTGAGGGAGTCCTGGATTAAGGGGTCCTCGGGCGTCCGGCCTGTTATCTGTTGGGCTGGACTGATGGGCTATGAAGAAATGAAGGCCGAAGACTATACCCGTGTCCGGATTGGACTCTACTTGGCGTGGAAGGCAAGCTAGGCGACCGATTACGAAGATTTCCTCCTATGTAACCGACTCCATGTAACCCTAGATCTCTCCGGTGTCTATATAAACAGGAGGGCATAGTCCGGATAGGACAGATTCATTACCATGTACTCATAGGCTAGACTTCTAGGGTTTAGCCATTACGATCTCGTGGTAGATCAACTCTTGTAACACTCATATTCATCAAGATCAATCAAGCAGGAAGTAGGGTATTGCCTCCATATAGAGGGCCCGAACCTGGCTAAACATTGTGTCCCCCGTCTCCTGTTACCATCGATCATAGACGCACAGTTCGGGACCCCCTACCTGAGATCCGCCGGTTTTGACACCGACATTGGTGCTTTCATTGAGAGTTCCACTGTGCCGCTGACGAAAGGTTCGATGGCTCCTTTGATCGTCAGTTATGACGTGGTCCAGGGAGAAACCTTCCTCCCCGGACAGATCTTCGTATTCGGTGACTTCATACTGCGGGCCAACTCGCTCGGCCATCTGGAGCAGATCGATAGCTATGCCCCTGGCCATCAGGTCAGATTCAGAAGTTTGAACTACGTCGCGGACATCCGTGGGGACTTGATTTTCGACGGATTTGAGACCGCGGCAACCGCTCCCCTTCGCCCCGTTGAACATGGCTTAAACCTGTCCTCGGGCCGCATCCAGGAGACAACTCCTATAACAACTCTGGCCTTAGATCCGGAGCCGATCAAGACGTCCGAAGGTGGGAGACTCGACCCCATCACGGGGGCCACCGAGTCCATGGCGTTGGAGCCGCGCGCAGATCCCTCTTCATATGATACCTGCACCAAGGGAACCCCGGACTCGTCTCCGATATCGAGTTCCGAACCCTGCAAGCCCGCGGATACCGAACTCAATCGGTTATCGATCCTCAAGTTCGGCGCCGCGGATATCTTCCAACACTCGCCCATGGGCGACCTACTAAACTCGCTAAAAAACCTATCCCTGGCAGACGGCTCATCGCCGAACTATGTTTGGTTCGACCTTACGTCGGATGATGGAGAATTTTGCTTCCCACCTGCCACCCACTTCATAGCCACCGTCGAAGACCCAACCAACACGCCTGGCCTCTGCTTCGAAGACATCGACGGTCTAGACGATGATGAGGGGCAGGGCCAGAGCTTACTATCCGCTAGACGCAGGACGACCACTTCCTGGTATGACGTGTGCATGGTAGACACACCCAACAACGATCTCAACGATGACAAGGAGGATCTAGTCGAGGATAAGCCTCCTGGTACACAGTCCGAACACCTGCGCCCCCCGCACCACTCTCAGTCACGGCACTCAAGGGATAACAATACTAGCACCGGAGGTGATAATACGCCAGACAACGAAGACCCTGTTGAGGCAGGTTCCGAACAGGAGGACCAGGAAAGCGGGCAAGATAGCCCCGATGAACAGGTCATGTATGGAGACTCGGAGGATAGTAATTATCTTCCCCTCTCCGAGGAGGAGGAGAGCCTCGACAACGAAGAATTCATCGTACCGGAGGAACCTCTCGAGCAGGAGCGCTTTAAACGCTGGCTAATAGCCACAGCAAGGAATCTAAGAATAAAACAGCTGCAGCTTCAAGCAACCCAAGATCTGCTCAATGATAAATGGACCGAGGTCCTAGCCGCCATAGAATATGGCCCTAGTGGCCCGGACAAAAGCCACCCCAAGAACAGGTGGCTCCCTCCACATGATGGCAAGGCGTTGGAGCCCATTCCACCATTGAACAATGCGGCTGGTCGACCACAGTTCGGGCCAGATAAAGCAGCAGCCCAAGCAGAACAACATACTAACCAATACGGCCGTAAGAACAACACGGTTAGGGAAAACAATCGCGACATCCGCCAAAGCTTAGTGGGCGGAGCAGGATAGACAAGATCGACGTACAGATCGAGGGGATATGCCCCGACCGTTAATGATGGTCAATCAGCCGGACTTAACCGAGCCAACAACACCCGAACCCGCCAACGGCATCCAGCGGAGGTGCTTCACAGTGTGGCCCAACATAGAGGAGCCGCACACCCTCTTTGCTTCACCAACGAGGTAATGGAGCACGAATTTCCAGACGGGTTTAAACCCATCAACATCGCATCATCCGACGGAACAACAGATCCCGCGGTATGGATTGAGGATTACCTCCTTCATATCCACCTGGCTCGCGGAGACGACCTTCATGCCATTAAATACCTGCCTCTCAAGCTTAAGGGGCCAGCGCGGTACTGGTTAAATAGTTTGCCAGAAAATTCTACTGGCAGCTGGGAAGATTTGGAAGACGCCTTTCGTGACAACTTCCAAGGAACATATGTCCGGCCATCAGATGCCGATGACTTAAGTCACATTGTCCAACAGCCCGGCGAGTCAGCCAGGGAACTCTGGACTAGGTTCTTAGTCAAAAAGAACCAAATTGTCGACTGTCCGGACGCGGAAGCCCTTGCGGCCTTCAAATATAGCGTCTGGGACGAATGGCTAGCACGGCACCTCGGCCAGGAAGCACCTAAATCTATGACAGCCCTTACCGCTCTAATGACTCGCTTTTGTACAGGAGAAGACAACTGGCTCGCTCGTAAAAGCAACAACACCAGTGACCCGGGCACTTTCGAAATCCGAGACGGCAACGACAAGCCACGACTAAACAAACACAATAGTCACAGCAATAGTGAAAGATTACGCGAAACAACGGTCAATTCCGGATTTCCCAATCCAAAAACCGGTCAATGGAAGAAGCCATTTAAGGCAAACCAGGATGGACCATCCACCCTCGACAGGATATTGGACAGACCTTGTCAAATTCACGGCCACCCTGATAAGCCAGCTAATCACACCAATAGAAACTGTTGGGTCTTTAAGCAGGCAGGCAAGCTTAATGCCGAACACAATGGGAGGAGGCCACCAGGCGATAAAGACGATGGAGCGGCTCGCCAGCCGAACACCAGGGGCCAGAAATAGTTTCCCTCCGAAGTTTGACCACTCCCGGAACGGAAGTATCAGTTCGGCTTCCGCCACCCACCCGCCATACCGGCAAGATTCACACCACACATGCATGACTATGCGCTCAAGATACCATGGGCACCGGCGGAAGCACAATACGGGCAACCCTGCAAACATTCCCGTAACATTTTTTATCTCTTTTCCATATTTTTCTTTATTATCTCTTAAAAACAGGTGACCATCAGGACAACATCTAGTCGGACTCTATCGGAGTTCGGACCCGTACACTCACCTAAGGGGCTACTTTCGTTAAGAACTCCCCTCCCAGAGGACAGGCGGCGCAGACGTGCGACAGGAGGTCCGAAATAGCTTTTTGTAGACCGCACTCGTTATTTTGAGCCTGTACCATGCCCTTTTCCTCCGTTCCTGACCCCGAGCATGTCAAATAGCCGGGTTGTGGTTCTCTTTTTTATATATATGAATTTATCATTGGCATATTGCTCCACTCCCAGTAAACTTTCTCCGAGCTAATCTTAAATACTCTTCATACAATGAGTACGGCCGCATCGGCTGTGTTACAAGAATCACCTCGGCATAACTTTCCAGGGACTCGGTATGGGAACAAATGAGTCGCCAATAAAAGTCCGAACAGCTCTATAGCGCACTTCGGCGTCGCAAGTTTGGCCTTATATGCATCAGCTCCGAATCATTGTCTTTGGTCAATAGTTGGGTTGCCCGACTCCTGTGCTTGCTACCCTACATTCCGCTCGATCGGCTAGGGTAGTAAAGGGAGAACTACTGTGATTGTGCCCTGGCTTTGACCGGATGAGCGCCTCAGTAGAGAAAGCCGAAAACTGACTGTCATGATGCGGCGAGAGCTGGTCAACCACTTGACGACTTATTAGAATCCTTAGCGATTCTCCGTGTTACACGAAGGATCTTTTTCAGATCAAAACATGTAAGGCACATTACTAGGATACGCCGCATACATACCAGGGGCTATGTCGTAGCCCCACCACAAAACTCCTATGGCTAAGTGAAAGTGTTAACGCCCTATAGTCCGATTTCCTGGTTCGCCGCATTATCACCTCCTTTATGGACCAAGACGTTGGATAAAGAGTGATTCAATGCTTTTCCGAACACCCCCGTATTTCCTACGAGGGGGCTGAAGCCGACGACTGGAAAACTTTCAATTTATATTAAAACGGCCGCACAGGAGGAATACAAGATCTTGAGCAAAACATAAAAGTAGATTAACTATAAAATTGTCTGTTACAACCCTTGTACACATCACTCGAATATTATGTTTTTCGAGCACTGACCCTCTATCAAGCGGGCAGCCTCGAGAACGTCTTCAAAATAACGCTCCGGTTCCGGACGGTCCTTGCCTTTGGGTGGACTCTTCATCGCAACGTCGGTGGCCTTCATCTTCCCCCAGAATGTCTTGACACGGGCGATGGCCATCCGTGCACCTTCAATGCATGCCGACCGCTTCACAGCGTCGATACGCGGCACCGCGACAGCAAGCCACTGCACTAGGCCGAAGTAACTACTCGGAACAGGTTCAGTCGGCCACAACCGGACTATGACGTCCTTCATGGCCGCGCCGGATATGCTATGCAGCTCGGCCCACGGGGACATCTGTTCATTAAGCAACAGAGGGCGCTTCGACGCGCCAAATTGTGACCAAAAAAGCTTCTCCATTGCATACCCCTCTTGCGCCTGATAAAACCGCGCCGCATCGGAAGAACTCTTCGACAAATCTAAAAAATTGTCCGGAGAGCTCCATACTTGGTTAAGCTGAGCATAGTTCGGATCGCCGAACCTAGCCTGTAGCAAAAAGGGCTTGCCAGCCACAATCTCCCCAGCTTGCCAGATCTCCTCACGGGCTGCTCTGGATTCAGACCGCGTTTCTCTCGCCTCTCGTAAGGCCTTGTCAAGATCAGCCGTTTTGGCTTCATTTTCCTTCTCAAGAAGTTTATAGCGGCTAGCCGTATTTTCTAACTCGCGCGCCATGGTGGACATCGTCTCCTTGTCTTGACGCCACGCGGCTTGTTCGGCCTTCAATTCAGCCGATGCCTTTTCGGCAGCCGCATTACTAAACCGGGCCTGCTCCTTGGCCTGGGCTAGCTCCGCCCGAAGGGCTTCCACAGCAGCAGCACCATCTGCATTCATGCACATTTCATATCAAACTCTTTTCAGAGTCAGGCTTAAATTACAAGCACATTGTTATAAGAAATACTCGAAATATATACCTTGCGAGTCGTCAAGATGCCTGTTGATAAAAGCAATGTCATCCTCCGCAATATCCAGCTTTCACTGCAGTTCGGTCACCTCCGAATTTCAGGCAGTGGCGGGAGAGGAGACAACCTGCATTCCAAATTAAACCAAGGTTAGCACCTGAAAATATCTTTTCGATCCTCCGATCGCTTCCTTTGGAAGGAGATCCGAGTCTCAGGGGCTACTGCATACACAACAGGGGCATTCTGTCAATATTATTCAATTTGCAACATTACATCACAAACCTCAAAACCCCTCAGAAGGCTCGTAAAGGCCTCGTTCAACCCGCTCTTCGCGGATAAAACCTTTTCGACCACCGTAACCATTAAGGCACAGTGCTCCTTTGAAACGGACGCTCGTCGCAGCATGTCTGTCAGCGTCTCCGGCACCCCTGGGTCTTCGGACACCGCTGCCAGAGCACGACATTCCTTTGAAGGAATTCGCTTACCCGCCTCCAGCATTGTCTCCGGCTGTAAACCGGACAGTTCGGGGCCATCATTCTTGATCCCCGAACCCTGAGTGACAGAGGCACCACCTTTGGGTACCTCCTTCCTCGTTTCCTACGCTACCTGCTGGTTGGGCGAAGCCCTCTGGGACGACACCTCGAGATTATCCTCCATGTTGGGCGAAGAGGCCGGAGAAGGCGTGTCACTCTCCATCATCTACGGAAGAAGGTCTCCCGAGGAGGAGGACGATTGAGAAACACCAGGTGTTAACCTGCAAGGATGCACGCATGTCGGAGGTTATTTCAGTAATAAGGGAAAGAATGAGGTATGGTTAAAGTGCCCTGCTTCACTTACGATCTTCTCGGAGGTTTGTCCTCATCATCAAGCTCTACGACGACATTGCTTGCCCGGCCCAAGTCGCCCGACGATGGCATTTTCCCTTTCTTGGAAGGTTTCCCCTCGTGACCTCCAGAAGCAGCCCTCTTCTTGCCATGAAGTGCTGCTACCTCTTGAGCACTGTGTTGGTTTTCCCTTGAAGAGGAAAGGGTGATGCAGTAAAGCAGCGTAAGTATTTCCCTCAGTTTTTGAGAACCAAGGTATCAATCCAGTAGGAGGCCACACACGAGTAATCCTTGCAACCAACGCCATAAGGAGTTGTCAATCCCTACACGGTCACTTACGAGAGTGAGTTCTGATAGATATGATAAGATAATATTTTTGGTATTTTTATGATAAAGATGCAAAGTAAAATAGAAAGCAGTAAAAATAACTAAGTGTTGGAAGATTAATATGATGGAAAATAGACCCTGGGGCCATAGGTTTCACTAGTGGCTTCTCTCAAGAGCATAAGTATTATGGTGGGTGAACAAATTACTGTTGAGCAATTGACAGAATTGAGCATAGTTATGAGAATATCTAGGTATGATCATGCATATAGGCATCACGTCCGAGACAAGTAGACCGAGTCCTGGCTGCATCTACTACTATTACTCCACCCATCGACCGCTGTCCAGCATGCATCTAGAGTATTAAGTTCATAAGAACAGAGTAATGCTTTAAGCAAGATGACATGATGTAGAGGGATAAACTCATGCAATATGATATAAACCCCATCTTGTTATCCTCGATGGCAACAATACTATACGTGCCTTGCTGCCCCTGCTGTCACTGGGAAAGGACACCGCAAGATTGAACCCAAAGCTAAGCACTTCTCCCATTGCGAGAAAGATCAATCTAGTAGGCCAAACCAAACTGATAATTCGAAGAGACTTGCAAAGATAACCAATCATACATAAAAGAATTCAGAGAAGATTCAAATATTGTTCATAGATAAACTTGATCATAAACCCACAATTCACCGGTCTCAACAAACACACCGCAAAAGAAGATTACATCGAATAGATCTCCACGAGAGAGGGGGAGAACATTGTATTGAGATCCAAAAAGAGAGAAGAAGCCATCTAGCTAATAACTATGGACCCGAAGGTCTGAGGTAAACTACCCACACATCATCAGAGAGGCTATGGTGTTGATGTAGAAGCCCTCCGTGATCGATGCCCCATCCGGAGGAGCTCCGAAAAAGGCCCCAAGATGGTATCTCATGGGTACAGAAGGTTGCGGTGGTGGAATTAGGTTTTTGGCTCTGTGTCTGGTAGTTTGGGGGTACGTAGGTATATATAGGAGGAAGGAGTACATCGGTGGAGCAACATGGGGCCCACGAGGGTGGAGGGCGCGCCCCCTACCTCGTGCCCTCCTGGTTGATGTCTTGACGTAGGGTCCAAGTCCTCTGGATCACGTTCGTTCCAAAAATCACGTTCCCGAAGGTTTCATTCCGTTTGGACTCTGTTTGATATTCTTTTTCTGTGAAACTCTGAAATAGGCAAAAACAACAATTCTGGGCTGGGCCTCCGGTTAATAGGTTAGTCCCAAAAATAATATAAAGGTGTATAATAAAGCCCAATAATGTCCAAAACAAAATATAATATAGCATGGATCAATCAAAAATTATAGATACGTTGGAGACGTATCAAGTGCTCCCTCCGGACCTTTGCCCCTGGGCAAAAGGGTTTCGGTTTCCCCGAACACAGAGCCTAAATCGCCCTCAGGATGGGCATCGCCTCTGGGCTCCCTGCTCTCGCCCCCCTCTCTCGTCCGTGTAGTAGGGCGGACACAGGGTCTTCGGGAAGGGGCGCCGGACACCAGATCAACACCGCTTTCTTTATCCAGTCCTGTATAAGGGCGAGTTGCTCAGTGTCTTGTCAAGAGATGCTTGGATAAAAGGTGTACGATGATTGAATACTTACCAGAGTGTTCGGATGATTGGAGTCGAGGCCGACGTCTTCGGTGGTGTCCGGCCATTGCTTTCGCTCCCCGAAATATAATTTCCACATTCCTTCGTGCGTAGCGCCGAAGAAGTGCTGAAGAGTCTGCCGCCCTTCTGGATTGAAATCCCACATACGGAGAGGCCATCGTTGACACGGCAGGATCCGGCGGACCAGCATTACTTGAACGACGTTCACAATATCGATGCCCTTCTCGGTAAGGCTTCGGATGCGGCCTTGCAGAGTCTGGACCTCATTAACGGATCCCCAGTCCGATCCCTTGTTGATCCATGAAGCAAGCTGAGTTGGAGGGCCGGGTCGGAACGCAGGCGTAGCCACCAACTTGGAGCCTCGCGGCCCGTTGAGATAAAACCACCCCTGCTGCCATAATTCGGAAGACTCAGCGAAGGATCCTTCAAACCAAACAGCGCTGGCGAGCTTGCTTATTACAACGCTGCCACACTCCGCCTGCTCCTCCTCCATCACCCGCGGTCTCACATCGAAAGTCTTGAGCCACAAACCAAAGTGTGGAGGAGTCCGAAGGAAGGCCTCACACGTGAGGATGAATGCCGAGATGAGAAGAAAAGAGTCCGGGGCCAGATCGTGAAAATCTAGCCCATAGTAGAACATGTGCCCCCGGACGAAGGGGTTAAGCGCGAACCCTAACCCATGGAGGAAGTGAGACACAAATACTACCCTCTCGCCGGACTTGGGGGTGGGAATAATCTGCCCCTCAGCAGGGATTCGATTAAGGATTTTTGGGGTCAGGTACCTCGCTACGCGGAGCTTCGCAATATCCTCCTCCGTGACAGAAGAGGCCACCCACTGGCCTGAACGGCTGGGCCCGGACATGATTGGGGCTGGTGGTGATTGGAACTCGAGGGCTGGAACTTGAGGAGGCTGGGGTTGGGGAAGAAGCAAGCGCAGAAGAGAAAGACAAGTCTGGGTCCCTATATAAAGGCCCTGAATATCGAACGTCCCCTCCTGGGTCTTGAAACTTACCTATCCTCAAAGAGTTGTGCCCAGGGGACGGTTGGGTTACCCATACCTACATTATTGAAAATCCCGTGAATAAGGCGACACGATCTCCGCTTTGACAAGACGTGCCAGTAAAACCGCTTCCCGAGACATGGGGCGACGGGCTAGCCAACGGTTGGAAATAATAACCGGGCAGGCGTGATACAATGTCATAAACAATTGTCAGCAGATTGGACTCGTGGAGTATTGTATTTTCTGCAATTATATACACAGGTCCGTATACGATCGACACATCCGAAGGCTATCTTGGAGTTCGGAAGAAGGGAACCCGCCTTGCAATGCCGAAGACGATCTGCACGCCGGAATCCTCGTCATTGAAGCCAGGTTCAGGGGCTACTGAGGGAGTCCTAGATTAAGGGGTCCTCAGGCGTCCGACCTGTTATCTGTTGGGCCGGACTGATGGGCTATGAAGACATGAAGGCCGAATACTATACCTGTGTCCGGATTGGACTCTACTTAGCGTGGAAGGCAAGCTAGGCGACCGATTACGAAGATTTCCTCCTATGTAACCAACTCCATGTAACCCTAGATCTCTCCGGTGTCTATATAAACTGGAGGGCATAGTCCGGATAGGACAGATTCATTACCATATACTCATAGGCTAGACATCTAGGGTTTAGCCATTACGATCTCGTGGTAGGTCAACTCTTGTAACACTCATATTAATCAAGATCAATCAAGCAGGAAGTAGGGTATTACCTCCATAGAGAGGGCCCAAACCTGGGTAAACATTGTGTCTCCCGTCTCCTGTTACCATCGATCCTAGACGCATAGTTCGGGACCCCCTACCCGAGATCCGCCGGTTTTGACACCGACACTTGGGTTGCATAACCGTGGCTTTCATGGTAACGGTGCCTCGCCTGTTCTTACGCCTGTTCTTCTGTTATGCATGCATGACTGTAAGTAATTCAAATAATCATGCTTGCAATGCGTGTCCAACCATGCCTCATGTGCCTTGACGTTGTGCTTCTGTCATGCAAAGATTTCAAACAGAACGGGTCACGGTTGTTTTTTTCTGTTTAACAAATGGATATAGTGCCTGGTAGTAGGTTTACGGCATTTGTTGTGAGAGAATCACGTCTTTACATGCTACTAAAGCACGTGGAATCATGGTCGTGCCTGTGTGGCATGTAGAACAGTGTGTCTCGTTCTTGAAAAGTCGTGCTTCTGCCGTCACTTCACTTACATGGTTTTGTCCACGTTTTAGCAGAATCATCTGCAAAGCAGAGGCACGGCCTTGAATCTTCTAGTGACTTTATTGTCAACGTGCCCGTGGAAAATTTTGCCGCTTGCAGAGGGAAGATGACTGTACAACCGTGCTTCCGGCGTCAAACAGATTCACAAAGACAGGCACGCTTTGTGAATGTGTGCGGTAAATAATTAAATCACGGAGGGGCACTCCCGTGCCTGGTCTGCAAGTACAACAGTGCATCTCGTGCCATCAAAGCCGTGGCTCTATTTGATGTTTCAAGCAGCCACCTAGCATTGACTTGTTACTACTTTTGAGTTTTCAGTGACCCAGTCGATCTGTCATGATCAGGACTTCTATTTACTGTGTGTGTTCTACTATAAGTTTGAGTCTAATGTTGTATGCCTGTTGTTAAGTTCTATTATTAGTTAGTACCAGCGATCGTTTACTATTACCAACTTAGTTTATCTGTTGTAGTCCACTTTTTATGCATCTCTCTATATGCGTGCGCATGTATAATCTGATTCATTTCTGATGATGTTAATCAATATGCCTCCTTGTGCCTCTTGTATCTGTAAGACTTTGCGTTTGTTATCACTGCACGACACTTCCTCTGTGTATGTGTGTGACCCTGTGGTGAATGTTTGGCTGGAAACATGCTGCACACAGCCTAGAACATAGCGTCCTGTAGAACCACGACAGTGCTGTTTCTGCAAATCGAGACATGCTTGTGCTTTGTTTAAAAGTGTGCCCGTGCTTCACTGTGAAATAATGAAATACAGATAGCCACGAACGTCCATGCCTTTTATATCGAAATAATATATGTAACATCAAGAAAGATGTGTGACGCAACTCAATAGGGAACCGTGTCTGTAGGGAGTTCACGTCCGTGCTTTTAAATACAAGGAAATAAGATTTAAAAACAGCGTCCCTCACATAGGCCATTGCGGGCCTCTGTGGGCTAAACGCCCGTGCGTCTCTGTCTGATAGAGTCACAGGCTAGCGTGACTATGTAATACCACCGACCATGCCTTTGAGCGCTTCATGCTCGTGCCTGTGACCCGAAACACTTAAACAAAGAAAGGCAGGAATGTCCACGCCTTCATGTGTGCACAAGACATGACTCTAGTTGGTACAAAGAATCTTGGATGCAGAGACTTCACGCCCGTGCTTTTAAAAACAACGCCTCTCGAATTGGCCATTACGTTAATGTTCACATCTGTACCCATAAACTTGACCCAGGAAACCAAAACACGTTTGTTATCAAAGTTACTGACTACGAGGTGATGCAAGACAAAATAAGAAACTTTTTAGTCCACTGCTTAATTGCTTCAGATACAGCGATCAGGGTCGCTGGGCGCGAAGTTCCTTGACCTCTTTTATCATAACGTATGTCTTCAGCGTGAGCTTGTCGTACCCAAGTTTGAGCTTCGGCTTCGTCTTCTCATCCAGAAGATCATACAACGTCGTGGATATCTCCACGATCTTCAAGAGGTGAGCTTCCGTAGCCTCCCACCGGTTCTTCACCTGGACAAAAGAGAAGGTGTCAGATTGATGGCAGGATGCACTATCATCAACTTAGGATGAAGTTCACCACAATGATCCACGTTTCACAACTAATCCGGGTAGCCGAAAGAACAAAAAAACGAATGAAACGGAAGTAGAGTGAACTTACAGATGAGGAAGCCTGGCCAGCCGAGATTTCCTCCTGCGTCAGGACACGGCTCTCTAGAGTAGTGTCATCCTGCACAGCCATGGCGGAGAGTGTCAGGGTAGAGAACAACAAGAGGAGTGGATGGCCTGGAGGCGGATAAAAGGATGAAGGGGATCTGGCTAGGGTTTAGAGATTTCGTCTGGCTTATTCATGTTTCACAACTAAATCAAGTAGCCGAAGGCAAGAAAAAAGGAATGAAGCGGAAGCAGAGTGAACTTACAGATGAGGAACCCTCGCCAGCCTTGATCCCCTCCAGTGTCTGGGCACGGGGTTCCGCAGTAGTGTCCTCCTACGCAGCCATGGCGGAGAAGGTCAGGATGGAGAGCAGCAAGAGGAATGGATAGCCTGGCGGCGGGCAGAGGGGGGAAGAGGGTGTGGCTAGGGTTTCGAGACCCCGTCCTGCTTAAATAGTCGGAGCCTGGCCTCGGGCTACGAGCCAGAGAGGCGTCACCGGAGGAGACGCCCGTCGGACCCTTGGGTTTCCGGAGCGGTGCCACGTGGCGTTCACACCCGAATACGAGGAGACACCCGTTGAAACGTTGGGTTTCCGCAATTAACGCACGAACGTGACTCCACGTAAAACACAAGCATGCCTCCCTGAGCATCTTGACTGTGCCACCCCTGGTGATAGATCAACGGATGCATTTGGAGCACAAAGAGACATGAAGGTGACCTCTGACCTGAAACACTGACACACTTGACGGTTCGTGCATTTGATTTTAAATCTTACAACGAAAACAGTTGTAACACGGACAGTCGCCCGATTCTATGAGGTTTCCGTAATAATCGCACAATCATGACTCCGGGTAAGAATAAACCATGCCTCTCCACCGACTGATTCTGAATACAATGAGAAAACCTCTGTGCGTGACTCTATGTAATTAGAAAACCTTTGAGGGCTGTATGCCCGTACTTGTGACCCTTGACACTGAAACACAGATAGCCACGAACGTCAACGCCCTTTTCGAATGATATACTATGGACTGCACATTCATGCTTTTAAATACAAGGAAATAAGCTTTTAAAAACTGGGTCTCTCGTATAGGCCATTCCATGCCTCATAGAGTAAACGCCCGTGGCTATGCGTAAGACAAAGGTTAGCGTGACTCTATGTAATACCACCGACCATGCCTTTGCGCGGTTCATGCCCGTGCCTGTGATAAGTGTGATCCCGCGTAAAACGCAAGCATGCCTCTCTGGCCGCCATACCGTGCCTCTCCTGGTGTTAGAGTCAACAGAATCATTTGGAACACAAAGAGACACGAACGTAGACACGAATTGTTCTACATGCATGTGTGGCAAGTAGAACAGTGTGTCACAATGCCGAAGGCAGGACCGTGTGTCTGGTACGTGACAAGCCGTGCCTCTGCCACGCTTCATTGCTTTTTTCCGTGAGCATTTCAATAGAATCATCTACAAAGCAGAGGCACGGCCTTGAATCTTCTATTGACTTAAATGTGAACGTGCCCGTGGAAAATTTTGCTGCTCGTAGAGGCAAGATGACTGTAGAACCGTGCTTCCGGCGTCAAACAGATTCTTCTATTGAATGTGTTCCGTAAATAATTAAAACACGGACGGGCACGCCCATGCCTGGTTTGCGTCTTCACCCGTGCATCTCGTACCTTGAAATCCGTGGCTCTATTTAATGTTTCAAGCAGTCACCTACCTTTTACTTGTTACGAGTAGTAATTAACCTGGACTCTCCCGTCAAAAAAAAAGAGGTAATTAATCTGGACCCCTCCACTCCCCGTCGTGGGTATTTAAGTCATTTCATGGATTGACAGGCTGCAATCCATTTCTCCAGATCCACCTCAGTGAGCACTGGTCGTGGGCGGCGCCACCCCAGCAACAGAGGTGGAGATGGAAAGCGCTGCTCATAGCATCAAGAGGTCGAGAGTGGCGCCACCGGCGACGCCGCCTTCTGGTGGTGTGCTGGTCGTCGGAGGGGATGGAAGCGGCGACCGTGCTCCCTCTCGATCCGAGGAGGAAGAAGAGGGATGTTGTGCGGACCGCATCAGCGATCTCGCCGACGGCGTCCTAGGTGAGATCATCTCTCGTCTTCCCATCAAGGATGGCATCCGTACTCGAATCCTCGCACGTCGCTGGCGTCCTTTGTGGCCCATCGCTCCTCTGAATCTCGACTGCCGCGAGATCTCTGACTCTCGTCTTTTTAACGATGGAGAAAAAGTTCATATCGAGACCATATCTCATCTGTGCGCCTTCACCAAGGAGCGCGTTCGCAAATGCTATTCCGGAATGCGGCTCTGTCGAAATCCTGTTGTCAGTCTTCCGGAATCCATTATGTCCGGCCATGCTGGCTCGGTTAGCCACCTCTCTATTCCGGCGTGCTACCTACAGTGCAGGCCCTCCACCGTTGATGCCTGGCTCCGATCCTGGAAGCTGAACAATATCCAGGTTCTTGAGTTCTACTATCTCTTCCCAGAATTTCTAACGCAAGAGGTAAGTCTATTGGATCTATGCACTTCAACTACGCCCTCGGCACCGGAGTCCGTGTTTCGGTTTTCCTCCTCTCTCCACACCCTCGGCTTTGCTCTTTCCCAAATATCAGACAATTACGTAGGGACGCTTAAGCTACCACTGGTGAAAAGACTCGCTTGTGGAGGTCGATATATCAGACGCCTCGCTGCAAAGCATAATCCACTCTAATTGCCCTGCACTTGAGTCTCTCCTGCTTGTTTGCAATAGAGGAGGTCATCGCGTCACAATAAATTCGTCTAACCTTGTAAGCATTGGCATTTGTTGTCCACACGGAGAACTCATTATTGAGGATGCCCCTTCGCTTCGATGGTTGATTGTTGATTGTCTGGTAGACGACTGTTCGATAACCGTTGTCTCTGCACCTAAACTGGAGACGTTGGGTGAATTCGTGTTTGTGTCTCCCTCGACGTGTCTTGAGGTACTGACTTTCCTTCATACTGGAACAGAGCTGTACTTGTTCCGATGTTTGTTTTATTAATTTGATGGCCTATGTTCTATTCTTCATGCAGAGTCAGGACTTGGAGGTAACCGCTATCTCTGCGTCTCAACCGTATCCATGTCGTCTTACGTGTCTTGAGGTATTGAGTTTTTATGATACTTCCAGCTTAACTTTATTTGTGAGGAAACAAGTTTTATTTCATCCAACCTTTATGCTATTAGTTTTGTAATCCATCTTCTGTTAATTTTTATCAAGGGTTTGAAGGCAGTCAGTCTAACAACAATGCGTCAATCTGTCAAGACCTTGCTTATCTACATGTATTATAAGGTGGACACCCGTCGTTCAATTGCTGCATTGCTTTCCAAAACTGGAGAACTTGTTTGTCGAGGTGATGATCTTCAGAAATGTGCATACTGTAGTACTCATTCCATTTCAAAATTCTTGTCTTAATTTTGACTGGAATTGATGCACCCATATCTACACATGATTTATTGTTGGATACATCCATATATAGACAAGTCTATGTCTAACTTGTTGTTACGGAGGTTGTAGAACTAATTGTTTCATTTCATTCTTTATGGTCTGTATCTCTTTTTATAGACGCTAAGTATTTTCAACCTATCATTTATATTTTAGGGATCGTTGATTTGCGGTGGTGAAAAAAACAAATGGCGTCTTAAGCACCGGCAGTTTCTCAAACATCACGACGTTTGTCTGAAGACAGTATCGCTGGAAGATTATGTTCGCTCCGGGAGTTACACTGAATTTGCGACGTTCTTTGTTCTTAGTGCAAAGTATCTGGAGACCATCACCATTAAGTTTACCTCCCCTCCCGCAGAGTTCACGGGAGTATTTTACGAAAAGCAACAAAGGGTTCTGGAGTGGCATAGAAGGGCTTCTAAATGTGCACGTCTTAGATTATCATCAAGTTGCAGCCACGCGCATCCGCTTTTAAGGAAGAGGAGTGTTGAATACCTGGATTTGACGGTTCCGTTCACATGTGGATGCTGAAATCAGGCCTTGTGTTAGTTGTCTAGGTGTATGGAGTTATTTGTTGTTGCGTTCCTTTGAGCTTGGGTTTTATGTAAACTTTATTAGACAACCGTTGTAGTCTTTGCACTGTGTGTAGGCTTGTTTGTTTTTGTGTTGCGAGCAGTCATGAAGGAAATGTGTGGTTTTGCGGCTTTGTATGGGCCGAATGCCCATTAAATGCTGTGGCACCAAGGTTAAGAGACATAAAGTAGATTTAATTTTTCAGTGGAGAGATGTGCGTTGTATGTGTAACCGTGCTGTGTTGTATGTATGAGGGTGCATGTGTTATATATGTACCTATCATGCACACAATGCATGCACAACCGTGCCTGTGTTGCAGGTAGAGCGGTGCTTCTCGGATGTACCTGCCATACACACTGAGGAGCTGCAGTTGAGCCTTGCACTGATGGAGCTGCATTTGAGCCGTTGCACTATTTCTGGTCCTCGTACTGTGGTTATAAAAAACGGCTTGTAAGTTTATTTGGTGCAGTTGTAGAAACAAAGCAAATGTAAGCAGAACAGATTTGGCTTGTTTAGGTATTTTTATTACTTAGCCGGGAAAATATTATAAGGGTGATAGGTTTGTTTGTAAATGTTTGCAGCCCCTTCTTTATGAAGTTGGATGGTGTACCTATACAACCATGTGTCTCTGCTGCGACACAGGAGAGATGAAAAGAGCTGAAAGCATAGACAGTCACCACAACGGTCAACCAAACCTGTTTTGCGGGGCGTTACGTAGTGCCTCTGGTGACCACACAACCGAGTTTCTACTCAACAGGCCACACCGAAATGCGTCTCGAGGATTCTAGCCGTGACACTGCAGACTCACAACCATGCTTTTGACCTTGTCCTGGCATCATGATGTTCATTCTCTGCTTGAATAACGTGCCTTCCACAGCCACCCTACTGTGCGCGTAGCAAAGGAGCAACGCCAGCTGATAAAGTGCTTTTTCTACTACTAAAAGTGTGGCCCTCGTTGCATGACTTCCATGCGTTTGACAGTGGCTCTTTGTTACAGAACCGTGGTTGTAGAGAGTTCTTGCCCATGCTTTTAAGGACAGTGTCTCTCAGATCGGTCATTCATTGCCTCACAAAGTAAACAGTGAGGGTTCACATCTGAATCCAATTCTGTTATGTTTCTGCAGTAAACGCACGAACGTGACTTTGCCTAATACTCAGGTATGCCTCCATGGGCTTCTCGTCCGTGCCTCTCCGTCCAAACGAGTCGACGGAATCATTCGGAAAACAGACACAAGGGAACATGACTCTATATAATACCACACGATGCCTTTGTGGATTTGACGCCCGTGTCTACGACCCTTATCACTGAAATACAGAAAGTCACAAACGCACATAACCGTGGCTGCAAAGACTTCAAGCCCGTTTAGCTAATGAAATGTACGGTTTGCACAATAAACGAATGAACATGACTCTGCCTAATACTAAAGTATGCCTCCATGGGCTGCTCGTCCGTGCCTCTCCGTCTGAACGAGTCGACTGAATCATTCAGAACACAAACACAAGTGAACATGACTCTATTTAATACCACACGATGCCTTTGTGGATTTGACGCCCGTGGCTGTGACCCTAATGACTGAAACACTGAAACATAGAGAGTGCAAGCCCGTGCTTTTAAAAAATGCGCAACAACGGTGGCATCTGCAATTATGTCCCTGCATTGTGCCTAACTGTACCTCATGTGCATAACCGTGCTTGCGATGCGTGTCCAACCGTACTTCATGTGCCTTCACGCGGTGCTTCTGTGATGCAAAGATTTCAAACACAACGGGTCACGGTTGTGTTTGCGTTTCTATTTCACAAATGGATATAGTGCCTGACAGTAGGTTCACGACGTTTCCTGTGAAAGAATTACATTTTTACGTGCTACTGAAGCACGTGGAACACAGGCGTGCCTGTGTGGCATGTAGAACAGTGCGCGTCATATCACTTCATGGTCGTTGTGTGGTTCGTGGAAAACTGTTCGTTTGCCATGGTCGTGCCTGTGTGACAGGTAGAACAGTGCGTCTCGAATCACTTTTCCATGAAGGCATGATCGTCTGTGTGTTTCCTGACAAACCGTGGTTCACTGAATCATTCGGAACACAAACACAAGCACAAGCGAACATGACTGTATATAATACAACACGATTGAAGGAAATATGCCCTAGAGGCAATAATAAAGTTATTATTTATTTCCTTATTTCATGATAAATGTTTATTATTCATGCTAGAATTGTATTAACCGGAAACATAATACATGTGTGAATACATAGACAAACATAGTGTCACTAGTATGCCTCTACTTGACTAGCTCGTTAATCAAAGATGGTTAAGTTTCCTAACCATAGACATGAGTTGTCATTTGATTAACGGGATCACATCATTAGGAGAATGATGTGATTGACTTGACCCATTCCGTTAGCTTAGCACTTGATCATTTAGTATGTTGCTATTGCTTTCTTCATGACTTATACTTGTTCCTATGACCATGAGATTATGCAACTCCCGTTTACCGGAGGAACACTCTGTGTGCTACCAAACGTCACAACGTAACTGGGTGATTATAAAGGTGCTCTACAGGTGTCTCCGAAGGTATTTGTTGAGTTGGCGTATTTCGAGACTAGGATTTGTCACTCCGATTGTCGGGGATGTATCTCTGGGCCCTCTCGGTAATGCACATCACTATAAGCCTTGCAATCAATGTGACTAATGAGTTAGTTGCGGGATGGTGCATTACGTAATGAGTAAAGAGACTTGCCGGTAACGAGATTAAACTAGGTATTGAGATAACGACGATCGAATCTCGGACAAGTAACATATCGATGACAAAGGGAACAACGTATGTTGTTATGCGGTTTGACGGATAAAGATCTTCCTAGAATATGTGGGAGCCAATATGAGCATCCAGGTTCCGCTATTGGTTATTGACCGGAAACATGTCTCGGTCATGTCTACATAGTTCTCGAACCCGTAGGGTCCGCACGCTTAACGTTCGGTGACGATCGGTATTATGAGTTTATGTGTTTTGATGTACCGAAGGTAGTTCGGAGTCCCCGATGATACCAGGGACATGACGAGGAATCTCGAAATGGTCGAGACGTAAAGATCGATATATTGGACGACAATATTCGGACTTCGGAAAGGTTCCGAATGATTCGGGTATTTTTCCGAGTACTGGAGAGTTACGGGAATTCGCCGGGGAGTATATGGGCCTTATTGGGCTTTAGGGGAAAGAGAGAGGGGAGGCTGCACGCCCCCCAAGGCTTAGTCCGAATTGGACTAGGGGGAGGGGCGGCGCCCCCTCCTTCCTTCTCTTCTCTTTTCCCTTTCCTTCTCTCCTACTCCTACTACTTGGAAGGGCTCCTAGTTCTGCTAGGAAAAGGGGAATCCTACTCCCGGTGGGAGTAGGACTCCCCTAGGGCGCGCCATAGAAAGGGCCGGCCCTCCCTCCTTCTCCACTCCTTTATATACAGGGGCAGGGGCACCTCTAGATACAACAATTGATCCCTTGGATCTCTTAGCCGTGTGCGGTGCCCCGCTCCACCATAGTCCACCTCGATAATATCGTAGCGGTGCTTAGGCGAAGCCCTGCGTCGGTAGAACATCATCATCGTCACCACGCTGTCGTGCTGACGGAACTCTCCCTCAAAGCTCGGCTGGATCGGAGTTCGAGGGACGTCATCGAGCTGAACGTGTGCTGAACTCGGAGGTGCCGTACGTTCGGTACTTGATCGGTCGGATCGTGAAGACGTACGACTACATCAACTGCGCTGTGCTAACGCTTCCGCTTTCGGTCTACGAGGGTACGTGGACAACACTCTCCCCTCTCGTTGCTATGCATCACCATGATCCTGTGTGTGCGTAGGAAAATTTTGAAATTACTACATTTCCCAACAGTGGCATCCGAGCCAGGGTTTATGCGTAGATGTTATATGCACGAGTAGAACACAAGTGAGTTGTGGGCGATACTAGTCATACTGCTTACCTGCATGTCATACTTTGATTCGGTGGTATTGTTGGATGAAGCGGCCCGGACCGACATTACGCGCACGCTTACGCGAGACTGGTTCTACCGACGTGCTTCGCACACAGGTGGCTGGCGAGTGTCAGTTTCTCGAACTTTAGTTGAATCGAGTGTGGCTACGCCCGGTCCTTGTGAAGGTTAAAACAGCACTAACTTGACGAAATATCGTTGTGGTTTTGTTGCGTAGGTTAGAACGGTTCTTGCTCAGCCCGTAGCAGCCATTTAAAACTTGCAACAACAAAGTAGAGGATGTCTAACTTGTTTTTGCAGGGCATGTTGTGATGTGATATGCTCAAGACGTGATGAGATATAAGTTGTTGTATGAGATGATCATGTTTTGTTGAAGTTATCGGCAACTGGCAGAAGCCTTATGGTTGTCTCTTTATTGCATAAGATGCAAGCGCCAAATAATTGCTATACTTTATCGCTATGTGATAGCAATAGTTGCAAGAGCAATGGTTGGCGAGACGACCATGTGATGACACATTGATATAGATCAAGATGATGGAGATCATGGTGTCATGCCGATGACGATAGAGATGATGACGGTACTTTGAAGATGGAGATTAAAAGCACAAGATGATGATGGCCATATCATGTCACATATTTTGATTGCATATGATGTTTATCTTTTATATATCTTATTTTGCTTAGATCGACGATAGCATTATAAGATGATCTCTCACTAAATTTCAAGGTATAAGTGTTCTCCCAGAGTATGCACCGTTGCGAAAGTTCTTCGTGCTGAGACACCACGTGATGATCGGGTGTGATAAGCACTACGTTCAAATACAACGAGTGCAAGACAGTTTTGCACACGCGGAATACTCGGGTTAAACTTGACAGGCCTAGCATATGCAGATATGGCCTCGGAACACTGAGACCGAAAGGTCGAGCGTGAATCATATAGAAGATATGATCACCATATTGATGTTCACCATTGAAAACTACTCCATCTCACGTGATGAACGGACATGGTTTAGTTGATATGGATCACGTTATCACTTAGATGATTAGAGGGATGTCTATCTAAGTGGAAGTTCTTAAGTAATATGATTAAATTGAACTTTAATTTATCATGAACTTAGTCCTGATAGTATTAGCATATCTATGTTGTAGATCAATAGCTCGCGTTTAGCTCCCCTGTTTCATTTTTGATATGTTCCTAGAGAAAAATAAGTTGAAAAATGTTAGTAGCAATGATGCGGATTGGATCCGTGATCTGAGGATTATCCTCATTGCTGCATAGAAATATTATGTCCTTGATGCACCGCTAGGTGACAGAACTATTGCAGGAGCAAATGCAGACGTTATGAACGTTTTGACAAAAGCTCGGTATGATGACTACTTGATAGTTTAGTGCACCATGCTTCACGGCTTAGAACCGGGACTTCAAAAATGTTTTGAACAACACTGAGCATATAAGATGTTCCAAGAGTTGAAATTGGTGTTTCATACTCATGCCCGTGTCGAGAGGTATGAGACCTCTGACAGTACTTTGCGTACAAGATGGAGGAGAATAGCTCAGCCAGTGAGCATGTGCTCAGATTATCTGGGTACTACAATTGCTTCAGTCAAGTGGGAGTTAATCTTCCAGATAATATAGTAATTGACCAAGTTCTCTAGTCACTATCACCAAGTTACTAGAACTTCGTGATGAACTATAATATGCAAGGGATAACGGAAACGATTCCCAAGCTCTTCGTAATGCTGAAATCGACGAAGGTAGAAATCAAGAAAAGCATCAAGTGTTGATGGTTGAAAAGACCACTAGTTTCACGAAAAGGGCAAAGGGAAGAAAGGAAACTTCAAGAAGAACGACAAGCAAGTTGCTGCTCAAGTGAAGAAGCCCAAGTCTGGACCTAAGCCTGAGACTGAGTGCTTCTACTGCAAAGGGACTGGTCACTGGAAGCGGAACTGCCCCAAGTATTTGGCGGATAAGAAGGATGGCAAAGTGAACAAAGGTATATTTGATATACATGTTATTGATGTGTACTTTACTAGTGTTTATAGAAACCCCTCGGTATTTGATACTAGTTCAGTTGCTAAGAGTAGTAACTCGAAACGGGAGTTGCAGAATGAACAGAGACTAGTTAAGGGTGAAGTGACGATGTGTGTTGGAATGGTTCCAAGATTGATATGATCTTCATCGCACACTACCTGTACTTTCGGGATTAGTGTTGAACCTAAATAAGTGTTATTTGGTGTTTGCGTTGAGCATGAATATGATTTGATCATGTTTATTGCAATATGGTTATTCATTTAAGTTAGAAAATAATTGTTGTTCTGTTTACATGAATAAAACCTTCTATGGTCATACACCCAATGAAAATGGTTTGTTGGATCTCGATCGTAGTGATACACGTATTCATAATATTGAAGCCAAAAGATGCAAAGTTAATAATGATAGTGCAACTTATTTATGGCACTCCCGTTTAGGTCATATTGGTGTAAAGCGCATGAAGAAACTCCATACTGATGGACTTTTGGAATCACTTGGTACTTGCGAACCATGCCTCATGGGCAAGATGACTAAAACGCCGTTCTCGGGAAGAATGGAGCGAGCAACAGATTTGTTGGAAATCATACATATTGATGTATGTGCTCCAATGAATATTGAGGCTCGCAGCGGGTATCGTTATTTTCTCACCTTCACAGATGATTTGAGCAGATATGGGTACATCTACTTGATGAAACATAAGTCTGAAACAATTGAAAAGTTCAAAGAATTTCACAGTGAAGTTGAGAATCATCGTAACAAGAAAATAAAGTTTCTATGATCTGATCGTAGAGACAAATATTTAAGTTACGAGTTTGGTCTTCAATTAAAACAATGTGGAATAGTTTCACAAATTCGTGCCACCTGGAAGACCACAGCATAATGGTGTGTCCGAATGTCATAACCGTACTTTATTGGATATAGTGCAATCTATGATGTTTCTTACCGATTTACCACTATAGGTTTGGGGTTATGCATTAGAGACTGCTGCATTCACATTAAAAAGGGCACCATCTAAATCTGTTGAGACGACACCGTATGAACTGTGGTTTGGCAAGAAACCAAAGTTGTCGTTTCTTAAAGTTTGGGGTTGCGATGCTTATGTGAAAAAGTTTCATCCTGATATGCTCAAACCCAAATCGGAGAAATGTGTCTTCATAGGATACCCAAAGAAGATAGTTGGGTACACCTTCTATCACAGATCCTTTCTAGAGAAGGAGTTTCTCTCGAAAGAAGTGAGTGGGAGGAAAGTAGAACTTGACGAGGTAACTGTACCTGCTCCCTTATTGGAAAGTAGTCCATCACAAAAATCTGTTCTTGTGACTCCTACACCAATTTGTGAGGAAGCTAATGATGATGATCATGTAACTTCAGATCAAGTTACTACCGAACCTCATAGGTCAACCAGAGTGAGATCCGCACCAGAGTGGTACGGTAATCCTGTTCTGGAGGTCATGTTACTTGACCATGACGAACCTACGAACTATGAGGAAGCGATGATGAACCCAGATTCCGCAAAATGGCTTGAGGCCATGAAATCTGAGATAGGATCCATGTATGAGAACAAAGTGTGGACAATGGTTGACTTGCCCGATGATCGGCAAGCCATAGAAAATAAATGGATCTTCAAGAGGAAGACAGACGTTGATAGTAGTGTTAGTATCTACAAAGCTAGACTTGTCGAAAAAGGTTTTGACAAAGTTCAAGGTGTTGACTACGATGAGATTTTCTCACTCGTAGCGATGCTTAAGTCTGTCCGAATCATGTTAGCAAATTGCCACATTTTATGAAATCGGGCAAATGGATGTCAAAACTACATTCCTTAATGGATTTCTTAAAGAAGAGTTGTATATGATGCAACCAGAAGGTTTTGTCGATCCTAAAGGTGCTAACAAAATGTGCAAGCTCCAGCGATCCATCTATGGACTGGTGCAAACATCTCGGAGTTGGAATATACGCTTTGATGAGTTGATCAAAGCATATAGTCTTATACAGACTTGTGGTGAAGCCTGTATTTACAAGAAAGTGAGTAGGAGCACTACAGCCTTTCTGATAAATATATGTGAATGACATATTGTCGATCGGATATGATGTAGAATTTTCTGTAAAGCATAAAGGAGTGTTTGAAAGGAGTTTTTCAAAGAAAGACCTCGGTGAAGCTGCTTACATATTGAGCATCAAGATCTATAGAGATAGATTAAGACGCTTGATAATTTTTTCCAATGAGTACATACCTTGACAAGTTGTTGAAGTAGTTCAAAATGGAACAGTCAAAGAAAGAGTTCTTGCCTGTGTTGCAAGGTGTGAAGTTGAGTAAGACTCAAAACCCGACCACGGCAAAAGATAGAGAGAGAATGAGAGTCATTCCCTATGCCTCAGCTATAGGTTCTAAAAAGTATGCCATGCTGTGTACCAGACCTATTGTATACCCTGCCCTGAGTTTGGCAAGGGAGTACAATAGTGATCTAGGAGTAGATCACTGGACATTGGTCAAAATTATCCTTAGTGGAATAAGGATATGTTTCTCAGTTATGGAGGTGACAAAAAGTTCATCGTAAAGGGTTACGTCGATGCAAGTTTTTGCACTGATCCAGATGACTCTAAATCTCAATCTGGATACATATAGAAAGTGGGAGCAATTAGCTAGAGTAGCTCCGTGCAGAGCATTGTTGACATAGAAATTTGCAAAATACATACGGATCTGAATTTGGCAGACCCGCTGACTAAACTTCTCTCACAAGCAAAACATGATCACACCTTAGTACTCTTTGGGTGTTAATCACATAACGATGTGAACTACATTATTGTCTCTAGTAAACCCTTTGGGTGTTGGTCACATGACGATGTCAACCATGGGTGTTAATCACATGGTGATGTGAACTATTGGTGTTAAATCACATGGCGATGTGAACTAGATTATTGACTCTAGTGCAAGTGGGAGACTGAAGGAAATATGCCCTAGAGGCAATAATAAAGTTATTATTTATTTCCATATTTCATGATAAATGTTTATTATTCATGCTAGAATTGTATTAACCGGAAACATAATACATGTGTGAATACATAGACAAACATAGTGTCACTAGTATGCCTCTACTTGACTAGCTCGTTAATCAAAGATGGTTAAGTTTCCTAACCATAGACATGAGTTGTCATTTGATTAACGGGATCACATCATTAGGAGAATGATGTGATTGACTTGACCCATTCTGTTAGCTTAGCACTTGATCCTTTAGTATGTTGCTATTGCTTTCTTCATGACTTATACTTGTTCCTATGACTATGAGATTATGCAACTCCCGTTTACCGGAGGAACACTTTGTGTGCTACCAAACGTCACAACGTAACTGGGTGATTATAAAGGTGCTCTACAGGTGTCTCCGAAGGTATTTGTTGAGTTGGCGTATTTCGAGATTAGGATTTGTCACTCCGATTGTCGGAGAGGTATCTCTGGGCCCTCTCGGTAATGCACATCACTATAAGCCTTGCAAGCAATGTGACTAATGAGTTAGTTGCGGGATGATGCATTACGTAATGAGTAAAGAGACTTGCCGGTAACGAGATTGAACTCGGTATTGAGATACCGACGATCGAATCTCGGGCAAGTAACATACCGATGACAAAGGGAACAACGTATGTTGTTATGCGGTTTGACCGATAAAGATCTTCGTAGAATATGTGGGAGCCAATATGAGCATCCAGGTTCCGCTATTGGTTATTGAACACCTAGGGTTCTCGAACACCTAGGGTCCGCACGCTTAACGTTTGGTGACGATTGGTATTATGAGTTTATGTGTTTTGATGTACCAAAGGTAGTTCGGAGTCCTGGATGAGACCGGGGACATGACGAGGAGTCTCGAAATGGTCAAGACGTAAAGATCGATATATTGGACGACAATATTCGGACTTCGGAAAGGTTCCGAATGATTCGGGTATTTTTCGGAGTACCGGAGAGTTACGGGAATTCGCCGGGGAGTATATGGGCCTTATTGGGCTTTAGGGGAAAGAGAGAGGGGAGGCTGCGCGCGCCCCCCAAGTCTTAGTCCGAATTGGACTAGGGGGAGGGGCGGCGCCCCTCCTTCCTTCTCTTCTCTTTTCCCTTTCCTTCTCTCCTACTCCTACTACTTGGAAGGGCTCCCAGTTCTACTAGGAAAAGGGGAATCCTACTCCCGGTGGGAGTAGGACTCCCCTAGGGCGCGCCATACAAAGGGCCGACCCTCCCCCTCCTCCACTCCTTTATATATGGGGGCAGGGGGGCACCTCTAGATGCAACAATTGATCCCTTGAATCTCTTAGCCGTGTGCAGTGCCCCCCTCCACCATAGTCCACCTCGATAATATCGTAGCGGTGCTTAGGCGAAGCCCTGCTTCGGTAGAACATCATCATCGTCACCACGCCGTCGTGTTGGCAGAACTCTCCCTCAAAGCTCGGCTGGATCAGAGTTCGAGGGACGTCATCGAGCTGAACGTGTGCTGAACTCAGAGGTGCCGTACGTTCAGTACTTGATCGGTCGGATCGTGAAGACGTACGACTACATCAACCGCGTTGTGCTAACGCTTCCGCTTTCGGTCTACGAGGGTACGTGGACAACACTCTCCCCTCTCGTTGCTATACATCACCATGATCCTATGTGTGCGTAGGAAATTTTTGAAATTACTACGTTTCCCAACAACGATGCCTTTGCGGATTTGACGCCCGTGCCTGTGACCCTTATCACTGAAACACAGAAAGTCACAAATGTACATAGCCATGGCTGCAGAGACTTGAAGACCGTTTAGCTAATGAAATGTACGGCATGAGCAAAAGACCGTTTAGCCATATACCGAAATACCGAGTTCGCTGTTGGCAAGGTTACAGATTGAGCAAAAAGGTACGGGCATTGTTTCACCACACCTACGTAAATTCCAAACCGGAAAGTGGCGGCAACATCTCACTCCAGCACTGTTTTCAGCACTTACAAGTGAATGGATCCTTTAAATCCAGGTGCTCAACGCATGTGTGCCTTAGATCCAAGTTCCCGTGGTTGCAACTTGGCGACAACCTAAGGCAAGCATGTTTAGAAGCCTTTTTGTCCCACTGAAGCACGTCTTGTTGCTGTTTGTAGAATTCTTCCGTGAAGTCTTCCTGAAGAAGAAACTTGATCCTCATAGTCTGCAGCTGTGCTGCGTTGAGAATAAAGAATGTCGCAAATCGAATGCTTTTCTCGCATTGAACATAGCTTTCCAGCGTCAGTGACTTCAAACGAACGTCATGATGGTGCTTGCAAGAACATTTTTTCGCAAGACTTTCTTCATTACAGGCTATTTCCTGAATAAACATGAAGATTTAAAATGGTTAAGCTCCATAAAGAGTGATTCTGCTGGGAGAGCAAGTGAAGGAATAATTCTATAACGTCTGTTGTGATAAAAGCTCTTTTTTAGTTTTGTCCTAATACTGGTCCATGACTATATACACCTTTGTCCATTACATACAAATGTAAGTGACGTTTTTTTTGTTGAATGGAGTTCTACACCATGCATGGTATGTGTTTTACAATTTGTGTGAGAAGCATCACCTCGATATACAAGTTCTCCAAGCTTCGGAAGTGTTCCACCAAGGAAAAGACTGCGTGCAGGTCATAATCCATGCTGATAGACAACGTCTTGATAGAATGAACCGCTGTGGATGTGCTAACTGTCGGCAAACACTTCATGTAGAATAAAACATAATATTAGTAGAGTAAAGGTTGAATTGCATGGAACTTGTTTGTACCAATGAATGGAGGTGAAAGTATTGTTGAAAGTCAGCACCTGAATAATTATACGGTCATTTGTGACGCCGGATTCATAGAAAATATTAGATAATTTGCCCATGAGCTGCAATTTAGGTGCAGAGGTGATAACTATCCGCAACTTCTTGCAATCACCATCACAAAGCAACCGTTGAAGTGATGAGGCATCTTCTATAAAAAAATTCCCATAGTAACGAGAAATGCCTATGCTTATAAGGTTAGGTGAGTTTATTCTGATGCAATGGTGCCTTACTGTCCAAACAAGCGGCAGAGACTCGAGTGTAGGAGAAGTAGAGCTGATGATGCTTTGTAATGAGACGTCTGATACATCAACATCTACGAGCGAGAGTCTCCTGAGCAGTGGTAGTTTAAGCACCCGTACATAGTTGTCTGGTAACTTGCAAAGAGCAAAGGCGATGGTTTGGAGAGAGGAGGAAATCTGAGGGTTTAATTCTGGAGGTGATGGCATGAGCGAAGGGCATGAGAATGGCCCTATGTCATGTTGTCTCAAGGATGGTGGGAACAGGTAGTAAAACTCGAGCACCTGGAGATTGTTCAGTCTTGGGGATCGAAGCCAGTCGTCGACTGTGGAGTGCCTGCAGTGGAGGTAGGACGCCGGAATGCAGAGGCGACGAACTGCGCTCTGACGCCCGGAGAGGATGGCCTCTGGAAGGTACGAATCATCATAGGAATTATCTTCACTGACAAGTTCTCCTCTAAAAAAAGTTTCAGTGTATGTTACGCGGATGAGTTCCTCCGACGTGGCGGAGTTCGCGGTGACCAACTCGGAATGTACTTGATCTAGAGGGTTAAAAAGACGTGGGACAGGGATCTCACAGCAGTCCAGATTCAGAGGAGCGGCGCGCCAAACAGGGCACCACTGACGTGCGAGGATTTGAGTGCGAACGCCTTCCTTAGTGGACAGACGGGATATGATCTCACCAAGGACACCGTCCGGGAGGTCGCTGATGCGGTCCAGACCAGACTGCTTTTCTTGATCCTCGGATCCAGTAGGCGCACCCTCGCCGCTTCCAGCCGCTACCGCCAAACCACCAGAGGAAGGCGCGCCGGTGGCGCGAGCCTCGCCCTCTTGGTGGTCGGGGCACCGGAGTAGACCTCCATCTCTGTCTCCATTGCTGGGATCGCGCGGCCTGCGAGCGCCGCTATATGTGGCGTGGATCTGGACAGTCCAAGAAAGAGGGTGTGGCTAGGGTTTCGAGACGCCGTCCGTCCGCCTTAAATAGTCGGAGCCTGGCCTCGGGCGACGAGCCAGACCGGCGTCACCGGAGGAGACATCTGTCGGACCGTTGGGTTTCCGTAGCGGCGCCACATGGCGTTCACACCCGGATACGTGGAGACGCCCGTCGAAACGTTGGGTTTCCTCAATCAACGCACGAACGTGGCTGCGCGTAAAACACAAGCATGACTCCATCGGCATCCCGACCGTGCCTGTCTTGGTAATATAGTCAACGGATGCATTTGGAAGACAAAGAGACACCAAGGTGACTCTGGATAATTACACGTCATGCGTTTGTAAGTTCGACAACCATGCCTGTGACCTGAAACACTGACACACAAAAAGTCGTCTTTGTGCGTAAAGGATCGTGACACTACTAAACATATAAAGTCGCCTTTCGTGCATTTGAGTTAAAAATCTTACAACGAAAACAATTGTAACAAGGACAGTCGCCCGATTCTACTAGGTTTCCGTAATAAATGCACAAACGTGACTGCGGGTAGGAACAAACCATGCCTCCATGGGCTGGACGTCCGTGCCTCTCCTTTTGACCGACTCATTCGGAACACAATCAGAAAACCTTTGTGCGTGACTCTATATAATAGCACGCCACGCCTTTATCAAGAAAGAAGCGTGAAAGAAAGAAAGAAGCGTGACGCAACTCGGTACTGAACCGTGTCTGTATGGACTTCACATCTATGCTTTTAAATACAAGGAAATGAGCTTTTAAAATCAGCGTCTCTCATATAGGCAATTCCGTGCCTCACATAGTAAACGCCTGTGGCTGTGCGTAAGACAAAGGTTCAGTTCCGTGGGCTAGACGGCCGTGCATCTCCGTCTGGTCGAGTCTCACAGGCGAGCATGACTCTATGTAATACCATCGACCATGCGCAATAAATGCATGATTGTGACCCTGCCTAATACTAAAGTATGCCTCCATGGGCTTCTCGTTCGTGCCTCTCCGTCTGAACGAGTCATCTGAATCATTCGGAACACAAACACAAGCGAACATGATTCTATATAATACCACACGATGCCTTTGTGGATTTGACGCCTGTACCTGTGACCCTAATGACTGAAACACAGAGAGTCACAAATGTACATAACCGTGGCTGCATAGAGTGCTAGCCCATGCCTTCGTGGGCGTCACGTGCGTGCCTCTCTTTCCTACCGAGTCCGTGCCTCAGTGCCGTAAATAATTAAAGCACTGAGGGGCACGCCCGTGCCTGGTCTGCGTGTGCAATAGTGCATTTCGTACCTTGAAATCCATGGTTCTATTTAATGTTTCAAGCACCCATCTACCATTGACTTGCTACGAGTAGTACTTAACCCGGGCCCTCCTGTCAAAAAGAAAAAAAGAAGAAGTAATTAATCTGGACCCCTCCGCTCCCCGTCGTGGGTATTTAAGTCGTTTCGTGGATTGACAGGCTATAGTCCATTTCTCCAGATCCACCGTGGACTCCAGATCCACGCCACATATAGCGGCGCTCGTAGGCGGCGCGATCCCAGCAATGGAGACGGAGATGGAGGTCTACTTCGGTGCCCCGAGCACCAAGAGGGCGAGGCTCGCGCCACCGGCGACGCCTTCCTCTGGTGGTTTGGCGGTAGTGGCTGGAAGCGGCAAGGGTGCGCCTACTGGATCCGAGGATCAAGAAAAGCAGTCTGGTCCGGACCGCATCAGCGACCTCCCGGACGCCATCCTCGGTGAGGTCATCTCCCATCTGTCCACTAAGGAAGGCGTTCGCACTCAAATCCTCGCACGTCGGTGGCGTCCTTTATGGCGCACCGATCCTCTGAATCTCGACTGCAGTGAGATCCCTGTCGGTCGTCTTTTTAAGCCCCTAGAAACAGTTTATATCAACGTACTGTCCATGCTCCCCAGTAAGGATGCCATTCGCATTAGATATTTTGGGACTCGGTGTAGTTTTCAACCTGACGTTGATGGTTCCTGCCTTCCGGAAGCCATCCTCTCCGGTCATGGGGGCACAGTTCATCGTCTCTGCATTCCGGCATGCTACCTCCACTGCAGACCCTCTAAAGTTGACGCCTGGCTTCGATCCCCAAGACTGAAGAATCTCCAGGTTCTCGAGTTCTATTACATATTCCCACGTTTTGTGGGAAAAACCATCACACTACCACATGAAATCTCTTCGTCCGCGCCCTCACCACAGACTTCCACGCTGCAGTTTTCCTCCTCACTGCACACCGTCACATTTGCTCTTTGCCAGATACGTGATAAGTATGCACGATCATTTAAAGTTCCACTCCTCAAGAGGCTTTCGTTTTTGGAAGTTGATATATCAGACGTCTCACTACAAAGCATAATCAACCATGGTTGCCCTGCCCTCGAGTTGCTCCTGCTTGTTTTCAATAACTTGGACCACTGCATCAGAATAAACTCAGGCAAAGTTGAAGTCATTTGTATCCTTTGTGAGAATGGTGAACTCGTTGTTGAGGATGCGCCCTCACTTCAACGATTGATTCACGATATTCAGAGCCGGCACTTGCAGATAACTGTCTTTTCTGCACCTAAGCTTGAGTGTTTGGGTAATTTTTATGAAGGATTTCCTGAATCCAAGATTGTTTTTGGCTCTAAAGTTATCAAGGTACTCACCTTTTGCACTATACTCTTTACTTGCATTCGTTGTAGTGCCGAAGTTTCATGTCACGCGACCTTTTATCCAGCTAATTTTATGATATGTGCTTGATGCAGGCTTTGTCTGTAGACAACCTATCAATGGCGGTTCAATTTGTGAAGACCCTGCTTATCCACATGTCATTAAATCTGAACAAGGTTGTTGCCTTGGTGCGATTCTTTCCTAGCCTAGAGAACCTGTTTATCGAGGTAACGATTTCCAGACACATTGAAAGCACATACAATGCATAGCGTACTATATTGGAGGCCTCTATCTCCCTTTGTAGTCCTCGAGTATTCTCACTCTTCATGCATTTTCAGGGAGGAGTATGCCGCGAGGAAGATGTAACAAATAAGTGGCGCCACAAGCACCGGGTGTTTCTCAAACAGCATGACAGTCGCCTGAAGACAGTAACGCTGGAAAAATATGTACACTGCAATAAAAACATTGAATTTGCAACGTTCTTTGTTCGGAACGCAAAGGAGTTAGAGACTATGAGGCTTAAGTTTCTCTCCCCCCAGACAACATCACTGAAGGATTTTATGAACATCAAGAAGAGGTGCTTCAATGGGGCAACAAGGCTTCTAGACGTGCTCGTCTTATATTGTCAGGGTATTGTAGGCATATGAACTTGGATTTAAAAGTACACATCTGGACAAACCAGTGTCCAATCATGGATTTGCCGGATCCATTGACCTGTGAATGTTGAAAAAGGTTATCCGGTTGTCAGAGATAGGTGTTGTTGTGTGCTTTCCAGTTTGGACTTCCAGCTTGTACTTTATCCATTGCATGTAAGGTTCTCAGGAACTTGTTTTTGTGCTCTTCAGCCGTGAAGCAACTCACAAGCTCAAAAAACTATCAAGTTTTCATGTTTTTGTGCACCGTCCGTATGTTTGGATTTCCTTTTGTGAATAGAGCGAGCGACTAAAATCATCTGGAACACGCAGTCACGTGTGATGTGACGGTCGTGCCTCTCCAAATAACTCGTTAGCTGAAGTATTTTACAATACAGAGGCGGTCATGCCTCTTGTACCTGTAAGACTGTGCGTCTGTTGTCACTGCACGGCACTTCCTTTGTGCATGTCCGTGACTCTGTGGTGAACGTTTTGGGTGGAAACATGCTGCACAGTCTAGAACATAGTGTCTTGTAGAACCATGACAGTGATGTTTCTGCAAATCGAGACGTGCTTGTTGTGGAACCGCTGTGCTTGTGCTTTGTTTAAAAGCATGCCGTCGCTAGCTTCGCAAACTAGCAGTTAGCGACATCCTCCTGTATAAAGCACGCAACTCTCTCACCACGGCTCACCCTCCATCTTCTTCTACTCTGATCCAACTACCTGGCCATCAGAGCAAGAGCGAGACGGCGAGAGATCGGCCATGGAGGCGATTCAAGCGACCACCGTACGTCTTATCGATGAGGGGCTGCTGGTCAGCCACGGCGCGTTCCTTCTTTGATGCCAGCTTCGCCGCCTGGCTCAAGGGTGCACTGGAAGACTTCATCCACAAGTTCAGCTTCGCCAACAGCAAGGTGAAGGACCTGACTGCTCGCCTCCATTCCATGCGTCGCCTCCGTAAAGGCCGAGCCTCCGCCTCGGCTTCCGTGACCCAGCTCGCCGGCCTCCATGGGAACGATCTCTTTCGCGCGCTGATGGCCCTGCAGCTCCCGGTCGGCACGCCGCCGGAGGACCATCTGGAGGTCGCTCTCGCCGCGCAGCACCTCATCATGCATGATGACATCGACAAGTTCAGCCAGATCTACGGACAGATTGTTTACGAGGACACCTGCAGCACCGTCCACGAGTCGACCATGGCGGCCTACTTCGACCACAGGCAAACTTTGGCGAAGCTCGTTCAGGAGCACATCCACCTCGCCGACGCCGCCCCCACTTCTCGTCCAACCTCTGGACCATCAAGGGCACAAGCCCGGGCGCCTTGATTAGGTCCTTGCCTTGGCTCTCCGTTCATTTGCTACAAGCCACATGCCACATGCTTGGAGGCAAGTTCTATATATTTATGCTAGCTACTACTACTTTTGAGTTTCCAGTGACCTAGTCGATCTATCATGATCAGGACTTCTATTTATTGTGTGTGCTCTACTATAAATTTGACTCTAATATTGTATGCATGTTGTTAATTTCCATTATTAATTAATATCATCGATCGTTTAGTATTACCAACTTAGTTTATCTCTTGTAGTCCACTTTTTATGCATCTCTCTATATGCGTGTGCATGTATAATCTGTTTCATTTGTGGTGATGTTAATCAACATGCCTCCTCGTGCCTCTTGTACCTATAAGACTGTGCATCTGTTATCACTGCACGGGACTTCCTCTGTGTATGTCCATGACCCTATGGTGAACGTTTGGGTGGAAACATGCTGCACAGCCTAGGACATAGCGTGTGTTGTTTCTGCAAATTGAGACGTGCTTGTCGTGGAACCACTGTGCTTGTGCTTTGTTTAGAAGCGTGCCGTCGCTATCTTTTAAATACAAGGAAATATAGACAGCCATGAACGTCCACGCCTTTTATATCGAATAATATACGTAAAATCAAGAAAGAAGTGTGACACAACTCAATACGGAACCGTGTCCGTAGGGAGTTCACGTCCATGATTTTAATTACAAGGAAATAAGATTTTAAAAACAGCACCCCTCGCATAGGCCATTCCGTGCCTCACAGAGTAAACGCCCGTGGCTATGCGTAAGACAAAGGTTTAGCTCTATGGGCTAAATGCCCGTCCATCTCCGTGAGCCTATGTAATACCATCAACCATGCCTTTTGAGCGCTTCAAAAACAGCGTCTCTCTAATCTGCCACTCATTGCCTCACAAAGTAAACAACGAGTGTTCATATCAGAACCCAATTCTATTCGGTTTGCGCAATAAACGCATGAACGTGACTCTCTCTAATACTAAACTATGCCTCGATGGTCTTCTCACTCGTGCCTCTCCGTCTAAACGATACGACGGTATCATTCGGAAAACAGACACAAGCGAACATGACTTTATATAATACCACACGATGCCTTTGCGTACGACAAAGGTTGAGCTCTGTGGGCCAAACGCCTGTGTATCTCCTTCTGATAGAGTCACGGGCTAGCGTGACTCTATGTAATAATACTACCGACCATGCCTTTGAGCGCTTCATGCCCATGCCTGTGTGCAGCTTGGGCTTGTCATAACGTATGTGTCCAGCTTGAGCTTGTCGTACTGAAGTTCGAGCTTCGCCTTCACCTTCTCATCCATAAGATTGTACAACCCCGTGGATATCTCCGTCTGGATGAGTTGACTGAATCATTCGGAACACAAAACACAAGCGAACATGACTCTATATAATACCACATGATGCCTTTGTGGATTTGACGCCCGTTCCTGTGACGCTAATCACTGAAAGACAGGCGAGCGTGACTCTATATAATACAATACCATACCTTTGAAGACTGTAAGCCCGTGCCTGTGAACCTTAACACTGTGATACATACAACGACAAACCTCCACGCTTCTATCGAATAATATACGTAACATCAAGAAAAAAGCGTGACCCAACTCAGTACGCAATTGTGTCCACAGAGAGTTCATATCTTGTGAACTTTTAATAACAAGAGTTCATGTCTGTAATACCACTGACCATGCCTTTGAGCGTTTTATGCCCGTGCCTGTTTGACCCTTAACACTAAACGCATGTGCGTCCCCGTCTGATAGAGTCACAGGCTAGCGTGACTCTATGTAATACCACCGACCATGCTTTCCTGTGACCCGAAACACTGAAACAAAGAAAGGCAGGAATGTCCACGCCTTCATGTGTGCACAAGACATGACTCTAGTTGGTTCAAAAACTTTGGCTGCAGAGACTTCACGTCCGTGCTTTTAAAAACATCGTCTCTAGAACTGGCCATTATGTTAATGTTCATCTGTACCCATAAACTTGGAATGAACGTGACCCAGGAAAGTAAAACACATTTGTTATCAAAGTTACTGACTACGCGAGGTAACGCAAGACAAAATAAGAAACTTTTAGTGCACTGCTTAACAGCTTCAGATATGAAGATCAGGGTCGCTGTTGTCTACTTAGTTCGGCGAGACTTCTTTTTTGGTTGCTCGGTGCGAAGTTCCTCGATCTGTTTCTTCATAACGTATGATTCCAGCTTCAGCTTATCGCGCTGAAGTTCGAGCTACGCATTCTCATCCATAAGAAGTGCAATGATGGCTTTGTTCTCGTCATCCAACTTCGTGGATATCTTCACGAAGTCTTCCACAGTATTGAATAGGTTCTTCAGCTGGTCAAAGGAGAAGATGTCAGATTGATGGCAGGACGCACCCTCATCAACATTAGGATGAAGCTCACCACAATGATCCATGTGTCACAACTAAATCAAGTAGCCGAAAGAAAGAAAAAACGAATGAAGCCGAAGCTGACCGGACTTACAGATGAGGAACCCTCGCCAGCCGAGATCTTCTCCTGCGACTGGACACGGCGCTCTGGAGGAGTCTCCTTCTGCACAGCCGTGGCTGAGAGTGTCAGGATAGAGAACAGCAAGATTACTGGATGGCCTGGAGGCGGACAAAAGGACGAAGGGGATGTGGCTAGGATTTTGAGACTCCGTCTGGCTTATTCGCGTTTCACAACTAAACCAAGTAGCCGAAGGAAAGAAAAAACGAATGAAGCGGAAGCAGAGTGAACTTACAGATGAGGAACCCTCGCCAGCCTGGATCTCCTGCAGTGTCTGGACACTGGGTTCCTTAGTAGTCTCCTCCTGACTAGCCATGGCGGAGAGGGTCAGGATAGAGAGCAGCAAGAGGAATGGATGGCCTGGCGGTGGGCAGAGGGGGAAGAGTGTGTGTGGCTAGGATCATCTCTCATCTCCCCATCAGGGATAGCATCTGTACTCGCATCCTCGCTCATCGATGGCGTCCTTTATGGCCCACCGCTCCTCTGAATCTCGACTACCGTGAGATCCCTGCCGCTCGTCTTTTTAAGCCTCTAGAAACAGCTCATATCGAGAAAATCTCTGTGGCGCCTCCTACCTGGGAGCTCGCCCGCGAAATGCACTTCGAAACTCGGTGCCCTCGCAAATCAGGCACTGACGATACGACCCTTCCGGAAACCATCCTCTCCGCCCATGGGGGCGCAGTTCACCATCTCTGCATACCGGCGTGCTACCTCCAGTCCAGACCCTCCACCGTCGACGCCTGGCTGAAATCATTCAAACTGAACAATCTCCAGGTGCTCGAGTTCTATTACATGTTCCCAGATTTCGTGAGAGAGTGTGTCGTACGACCACTCACACACCCATCATCTGCGCCTTTTGTACCGGCGTCCTTCTCTCTGTTTGCATCCTCCCTACACACCGCCACCTTTGCTCTTTGCCAAATACCAGACAGTTACGTTCAGGCTCTTAAACTACCATTGCTCAAGAGACTTTCACTTGTGGACGTTGGTATATCAGACATCTCGCTTGAAAGCATCATCCACTCTAGTTGCCCCGCACTCTGCATAAGAATAAACTCGCGTAACCTTGTAAGCATTGGAATTCACCGTGGACATGGCGAACTTGTTATAAAGAATGCCCCGTCACTTCAGCGGTTGCTTAATGATATTCTCAGCAGCAACTTGCAGATAACTGTAATGCCTGCACCTAAACTGGAGACTGTGGGCAAATTCCATGATTTTTTCTCTGAATCCAAGGTCACGCGTAACCCTACAGTTATCCAGGTACCTAGTTTTCAGCAGCATTTGTCCGAGTAAACAAATTTCATGTAATAGAACCTTTTGTTCAATTTTTAAAATCATTGTGCGTGCACCATACAGGGTTTGCCGGCAGTCAGCCTGTCAACAGTGCTTCAAACGGTCAAGACTTTGCTCATCAAGATGTGTTTTGAAGTGGACGTGGCATTTCCCTGATGCAATGCTTTCGAATCCTTGAGAACTTGTTTATCGAGGTGATGATTCTCACACACATTGAAAGCCCATAACATGCATACTGTACTACTTCTAATGTATGTCTTAAAAAGCTTGTCTTACATTCGTCTGTAAATTGATACACCCGTGGCTAGACATGTTTTAGTATTACATACACCCGTATCTACAAAAAATCCAATAAATACTTTACACTGGATGCTCTTTCAACAGAATCTCTGTTTTTAGAGCTTAAGTATTTTCATTCTTCATGTACATCTAGGGAGGACTCTGTTGCAGAGAAAAAAAATACATGGCGTCGTAAGCACCGACCGTTTGTCAAATGAGACGACTTTCGTCTGAAGACAGTAACGCTGGATGACTATGAACCCTGCTTGGTAAACATTGACTTTGTGAGATTCTTTGTTCTGAGTGCAAGCAAGCTTGAGACCATGAGGCTTAACTATTGCTTCCACCAAGACTTCACGGAAGAATTTTACGAAAAGCATCAAAAGGATCTTCTGTGGCACAAAAAGGCTTCTGAACGTGCTCGCCTTATATTATCAAGAGCGTGCAAGCACCGGTTCTTTTATTTAAAAATCACGCGTGTTGAGTACCTGGATTTGACGGACCCATTCAGATGTGACTGCTGATCAAAGAGCTGGAGTAGGTTGTCCAAGCTTGCAGGGTTACATGTTGTTGCGCCCTTTTGAACGTGCGTTTCGTCTGAACATGAATACAACCCTTGTAATATTTTGTACCGTCTGTAAGCTTGCCATAACAATCCTTGATTAGAAGTGTTGTAACTATGCAAACGAAAGTGTTGTAACTGTGCAAACGTCCGTGCCTTCAGGCACATTGAATGTTTCAGCGGAAAGATTCTGAGTATTTTACCGTCACGACACTGACTCTTTGTTAGTATAGTACCATGTTCCCACTGATAATGAACTCGTCAGTGGGAACTTTTCCAATACTGAAGCAAGTCCGTGATACGTAGGCCAATAAAACCATGTGACTCGTGACATGACGGTTGTTCTTCGTCTTAATGTCAGACTTTGTCTAGAAACATCACAACCGTGCTTTTCTAACTGAGTATCAAGAAGGTTGGTACACGTGCATGTAGAGCCCTTACTTCGGCACCTTCTGCGCACACTTTTTTGCACCCAGAGATGGTTTATGCTAAGTCAGGCCTGGAGAAACGCCACGCCTGTGCGTGTAGTGACTCCCCAACAGTGCCTCCGGCTCCTGCATCTATGTGCCTCCATAGATGACATAAGCTGTCATTGTTAGGTGCCCGTGGAGCCACACGCCCGCGGGTCCAGAGAGCTCACAACGGTGCCTCTCCAGCAGAGCATTCTCACCACACTTTTGTACATCCATTGGGTTGACACTCGTGCCTAAGAGGCTTCATTTCCGTGCCTCCGGTGTTTCAATACACGTGTCTCACATGACACTTGCCGTGACCCTGGTGGTTGCAGAGAATACACGCCCGTGCCTCCATAGCTGAGTATTCGGATCCATGCCTCTGCCACCGTCCATTTTGTGCATTCAGAGGGTTGACAATCGTACGTCCCTGTAGAGGCTAGACTTCGGTGCCTCCAGATCCTGCACCCTTGTGCCTCACATGCCACGAGCCGTGGCTTTTACGTTCCCCTGGAGACACACTGTCGTGGATCTAGAGACTTCACAAATGTGTCTTTTCAACTGAGTGTTCGTAGCCATGCCTCTGCCACCACACTTTTGTGCATCCAAGGAGTCGATAGCTTCAACCATGCCTCTAACTGAGTATTCGGACACATGCCTCTCCCACCAAACTTCAGTGTATCCCTACAGTTGATACCCCTACCTCCAGCGTATAATTGAAGTCTGCCTTCAGGCACATTGAGATGTTTCAGCGGAAAGATTCTGAGTATTTTACCGGCACGACGCTGACTCTTTGTTAGTACAGTACCATGTTCCCACTGATAATGAACTCGTCAGTGGGATCCTTTCCAATTCAGAAGCAAGTCCGTGATTTGTAGGCCAATAAAAACGTGCGTCTCATGACATTATGGCTGTTCTTCGTCTTAAGGTCAGACTTTGTCTAGAAACTTCAGAACAGTGCCTCTGGCGCCTGCATCTACGTGCCTCACGTGACATAAGCCATGACTGTTAGGTGCCCGTGGAACCCGATGCCCGCGGGTCCAGAGAGCTCACAACGGTGTCTCTCCAGCAGAGCATTCTTAGCCATGCCTCTGCCACAACAGTTTTTTATATCCATTTGGGTTGACACTCGTGCCTAAAAAGGCTTCATTTCCGCGTCTCCGGTGTTTGAATACACGTTCCTCACATGCCACTTCTCGTGACCCTTGTGGTTGCAGAGAATACACACCCGTGCCTCCATAGATGAGATTCGGATCCATGCCTGTGCCACCATAATTTTGTGCATCCACATGCTTGACAATCGTACGTGCCTATAGAGGCTAAACTTCGGTGCCCCTGGAGTCTGCACCCTTGTGCCTCACATGCCACGAGCCGTGGCTTTTACGTTCCCCTAGAGACACACGACACGTGGATCCAGAGACTCCACAACCGTGTCTTTTCAACTGAGAGTTCGCAGCCATGCCTCTGCCACCACACTTTTATGCATCCAGGGAGTTGATACCTATGTCTGTAGAGGCTTCAATGGGGTCGGTGCCTGCACAGACTGCAATTAGGTGCCTCCAGCGCCTGCACGCACGTGCCTCACATGACACTTGCCACCGTGTCATGGCTCCACACCACCGTGTCTCTACAGACCGCACAACTGTGCATCCTTAACTGAGTATGCCCACCCATGCCTCTCCCACCAAACTTCAGTGTATCCGGACGGTTGATAGCCGTGCCTCGTCAAGTCGCACGTCTGTCGAAGCCGTGGCTATTCCACCACGTCTGTCGAAATCTTCTAGATTAGGTACGTATATATATTGCCGTCTTTGTGAATCGTAAAACCCTAACCCTCTTCCCAGATCAACCGCACAGAGAGCTGCAACGGAGGCGGCACGAGCTCGGCAATGGAGATGAAGAAGCGTGCCTCTAGCAACAAGAAGACGAGGTTCGCGGCTGTACCCGTGCCCTCTAAGCTCGTTAAGAGGAGTGGCCGTGGCCCGCCCACTGGATCCGTGAACCATGTTGAGTCTGGTCCGGACCGCATCAGCGATCTCCCGAACGCCATCCTCAGCGAGATCATCTCTCGTCTGCCCATAAAGGAAGGCATGCGCACACAAGTGCTCGCATCTCGGTGGCGCCGCATATGGCGCACCGCACCACTCGATCTCGATTTCCGTGTGATCCTTGATACTCGTTCTACCAGATCTGTGGAAAAATACTGTTGCCAAATCATCCGCGTTCTCCCGGGCAAGCAAATCGTCCAGGAAACATACGTCGGAACTCAATGCTGACATCTTAGTTGCAACTGTTGCGGAGAATCTGTCGCCGATGGCTTCAGTCTTCCTGTATCTATCCTCTCAGATCACAAGGGCCTGATTCGCTGCCTCTGCATCCCGACAAGCTACCTCCGATGCCAACCTTGTGGCGTCGATGAGTTGTTCCTGTCTCGGAATCTGGACCAACTCCAGGTTTTAGAGTTCTATCATATATTCCCAAATTTCTTCTACCCAGGGCCATCGGCATGCAGAATCCCTTCTTCTATGCCGTCGCCACCAGCATCCATCTCTAGTTTTCGCTCGTCTCTCCACACCGTCACCTTCGCCATGTGCAAACTAGAAGACAATCTAGTAGAAATGCTTTGCCTCCCACTTCTCAGGAGACTTTCGCTGGTGGAGGTTTATATATCGGATGTCTCCTTGCAGAAGTTCATCCACCACGGTTGCCCTGCCCTGCAGTGCCTGCTGCTTGTTTGCAACAAGAAATTCTGCTGTCTACGAATAAACTCAGCTAGGCTTGTAAGCATTGGCATTCGTTCTGACGGAGGAAAACTGATCATTGAGGATGCGCCTTGCCTCCGGAGACTGCTACATGATTCTGTAGATGCACAACTACAGAATAACAGTTATGTCCGCGCCTGTGTTGGACATACTAGGAAAAAATTCTGAATTACCCAACGAAACAAATATCGTCATTGGGTCTACAGTTATTCAGGTACTGCCTCTGCATGTTACTTTGACCTGCGTTATTCAAAAGCACTTGAGATTCACATCCAGGAGCTAATAATATCACGTTATGTGCTCAATGAAGGGTCTCTGCATAAGTAGCCTACACGCGGTGCTGGATTCCGTCAAGACCTTGTTTATCTCACAGACATGCTTTAATCTGGATGAGATTGTTGACTTGCTGCGATGCTTTCAATGCTTGCAAAACTTGTTTATCAAGGTGATGATTTCACACACGTTGAAAGCCCACACACAATATGCATAATATACTGGCACTAACTACTCAGTTTGCTCTTCATGTGTGTTTCGGGGGGAGGATGGGATCAAAGAGGTATAACAAATGAATGGCGCCAAAAGCAGCGGGTGTTTCTCAATAATCACAACATTTGTTTGAGGACATTAACGCTGGAAGACTATGAAGTCACAGATGCAGACACTGAATTTGTGACATTCTTTATTCTCAATGCTAGGATGCTACTGACCATCAGGCTTAAGTTTGGCCTGCGCAGAGATTTCACTCGTGAATTTTACAAACAGCAAGAAGAGGTACTGCAGATGGACAAAAGGGCTTCTAATTGTGCCGAGCTTAAATTAACAACTACTTGCAAGCATATGCACATGGATTTAAAAAACACAGGTGTTGAATTTCTGGATTTGCCAGATCCATTCAACTGTGGATGCTGAAAACAAGTCTGGAGAGATGTACTTGCTATATTGAATGAGTGCATTGTGTAAACATGGTCCATGAACTCTCACTCGTTTTGCACCGTACCGTCTGTAAGCTTTTTGTTTTTTTCCTTGAGGTAGTAAGCTCATATTTTTAAAATTAGGGATATGAGCGTTTACGATATCAATTATGTACTTGCTTTATGTTTTCAAAATCGATCATATGTTTCTGGACCCAATGATAAAAAAAATCAGCTCACACAGATGCTCATAAATCAAACCAGTATCCTCTTGTTTATCTCAGTTTCTTGGCATGAAATTTTGTCTTTTAAAAGCAACATGCGTCCACTGCAAACCTGCAACTGCTGCAACCGCGTCTCTCCGAAGGACGTCCGTGCACCCCACAGGAAACGAACGTGCATCAAGAGGTTGTGAAAATCATACGTCCGTGTGAACACGTCACTGAAAACATTTGGAATGCTGTGATAATGACTTAAGGTCAGCAACGAACCTCCAATCACTTTTTAGATGTTGAGTTTCCATTCTCATTATCATATTGAACAAAACTCATGCATCCGGATAATTCGTCAAAGAGAAAGATTACGTGCCCTTCTAATTGCAGACACCGTGTCCCTTCGAGAGACCGTGTCAGAAATGAACAATTCAGAAAACAGTAGAATGGTCTTGCGTCATTTAAACATACACCCGTGCCTCTCTCAGTGAACAAGCAACTTAAAATGTTACGAAAACAGAGGCACTTCAGTGCATTTTCTCCTTGCAGAACCGTGCGCACCGTGGCTTCACGCCCCTGTCCCTTGGAGTGGCCGTGTCATGCGAAAACAACTAGGAGAACACAACTAGAAGTGGCCGTGTCATGCAAAAATAACTAGGAGAACACAAAAGACGTCTGTGCGTCGTCCGCATGTACAACCGTGCGCCAACTGCTTAAAGACCGCGCGTCTGTCAATGAACAAGTCACTGAGAACATTTAGAATACAGAGGCCTTTCCGTGCGTCTCATTCTTATCCTTACAGGATGATGCGCACTGTGGCTTCACGTACCTGTCCCTTCGAGAGACCGTGCTAGGGAAAAATACTTCGAAAAACAGAAGCATGGTGGTGCGTCATGGACGTGCACAACCTGTCTTAGTGAACGCCTCGCTGAGAAAATTTAAAAAACAGAAACAAAGCCATGCCTTTTTTGCATGTAAGTTCGTGCGTGTTGGGGCCGTCAGTGCATGCCTCTATGCTCCTAATAAGCCAATAGTCTTGTCTTTGCCGCTGTACAGTAGCCCCATGTCAGTGAGCAGGCGCGTATTATAACTGTCTGTTCTGTTTTGTGCCAACCCAGACCGCCCCCTCCCACTCAGCCGCTGTAGAGTTCATCGTCTCTTCTCTCTTGATTCTCCCTCTAGATATAGGGTTAGTCTATTTTCTCTTAATTTCTATGTGAATTTTTCGTCTCTCCGTGTTTGAAAGCGACGCTTCTGCGCTGTTATGCTAGGAATTGCCTGGAAATTCGTTGTGATCTAAACCAAATCCGCGCAGTACGAGGCCGAACCTGAACACGACCCGTGCCTCTTAGGGGTGGGGTTGATTGGGAGTCGGCGTTTGTGCTTGAGAACGCTACGAGCTGCAGTGACCTGCGGCGTCCAAGTCCCAGGTGAGCGATGAACTTCGCCGAGGGAGGTTGGTAGTTTAAATTGAAGCCCGTTAGGTCTTGCAAACAACGGCGGTGGCCGGAAGTCCGAGACGTTGAGCTCTATTGCTTAACCGGCCACAGGGTGCTGGAGGTCAGCGTTTGGGGTGCTGTTGACTGGGAGTCGGCGTCTGTGCTTGAGGATAGCGTTTGGGGTCCTGTACGCTGGAGGCAAGGTTAACGTTGATGGGTCACCCGTTTCAAATACCACCTAGCCACACATGTTCTGATGGTTGGCGTCGGCGACGGTGGCGTATGGTTGCGGATGACGTTGTTGCTGGGTGCAGCTCTGACGAATTTACATATGATTTTAATGTTACAAACACTCCTTTGAGCCACCTGATGATAGACTATTGTTTCTCCTTTTTGCCTGTCTTGTCTTGAAATATACATTTGCTAAAGCTGCTTTTAAAACCAAGCAGCATAAATCCTTTCACTGATTGACATTGACAACCAAGATTGTGAACTGCTCTAAAAATAGTCAATACTGAATTGTGATGAATTAAGCAACCATTTTTGGAAAATAAAATACTGATTTAATTAAATTCATATTTCCTCTGTTATTACATATCCCATATCTACTGTTCACCATCTAATCAAAAGCTGTGCACATGTCTTTTTCGGAAATTGCTTGTGAACGACTATTTATGTAAAAATGCCGGTTTACCGAATAGCTTTTCAAGATAATAAAATTTTCCTCGTGTTGAGAATTTCATATAACCGTTGTTTTGCAACGTATTCCAGGGGAAACCATGTGCTGTGATATATGTACCAACTTCGGTTGCCCTGGATTAGAGTCAGGCGTTCTTCACAGTGCGATAACAGTGCATCTCCCTCGATGCTTCATGACATGCCTGGTAAGGAGAAATGTTTGCCACCCCATGCTGCTCATCAGTTACTACCAACTAGTGTATCTTTCTGATGGAGGAAATAAAAGTTTCTACCATATTGTTGGATGGAATGCCTACATTTCAGCATTTAATGATATGTTATCAATTTTTGATGTACCTTGTTTTATCAAATAGCAACCTATTGAAAACAATTGGTACATATATGATAAGCGCTATCTGTCTTGGTTATACATGCCTCGTAAGATTTTTTTTCTTGCGCAGTATGTGCCATGCTATTGCAGGCAGCAAGTCACTTCTTCAATCTATCAGTGGAAAGAGGAAGCATTTCAAGAAGAAGGAAAACAAAGAAATCCAGTACTGATCACCAACGAGGATCTGTCATATGAGATCTGCATCACCGATGAACCTAACTGGTCTAAAATTCATGGACCGGGAAAAGTTAATTAGTGACTACGATCTTCATTATCGAGATCTAATCATCATAAACCTGGATACTGGGAGTCTGCCCATTGAGATAGATCTGAGACTCAGTGATTCTAGAGGAGGTCACAGGCCCCTCCCAAACCATCACTAGGTAAGTGCACCAACTTCCATCCTGTTTTATAAACTACGTTTATCAGCATACTTTGATGCTCCTACCCCTGTCCACTAAATGAATGTCATACTTACAGTCAAAGTTATTTTGAAAACATTTTATGCAATTCTGTTGATTATCATCTCAACTTGATCACATGCATTGAATTTAACCATTCCTTTTAAACTTAAATACCGAGTTCATCTATTTAAAAAAATTGTTTGAAAAAGAGTTTTTTTCCATGGAGCTCTTGATTTTCTAAATGACTCGGAGTGGGAGTACATCGGGAAAACAGTGTTCAGTCAAGGCGTAAACCTCTCAAACAGACAATTTGGACAGATGATATACTATGTGTTTGAGTCTGACGACTTCCCCACCATACCCTTTGTGCAGCGTCTAAACGTCACCAATGTCATAAATGGTCGTCTGGTTAGTCATTGATTATTTGTTTTGATCCACTGCCATGGTTTTGCTATTTTCGATGTTTTATGTCCTTGTACATTGATTTTGTCTAGTGATATCGGTACAATCTGCAGAGAATCCCGTCTGCCGTTGTGAGGCTTCTAAAGATGAACCTAGGATATCTACCTCAAAACGGTGGAATCAGCCTAACAGAGATGTATGATGCAATAGACATGAGCACAACGTACTCCATACGAACCGACAGCAGAATGGAGGTGACCGGTTTTTCAGATTTTGCCCGGGAAGCTCAGCTAAGGGTTGGTTCAATTGTCCTTGTCACAATTGAAAAGCGGTGGCCAACATTGGGAAACATGAAGCTGTTGCGGATGATAATCAACGACCTTTCCTGATAGAGTGTTGCCGGTGGCTATACTTCCTAGTTCAGTAATTTATGTCTGTTTTTTGAACAGGCTGTACACACCAGTTTTGTTATTTAGTTATGTCATGGTATGTAACTGAGCATATAATTATGTCCAAGAGGACGGTGGTGAAAATTCCATGTCAAAGAAGGTGAAACACTTACGTGGGTTAATTTATTTATCTCTGATAGTAATAAAAGGATTCGCGGACTAATAATGGAGGATGAATCGCTATGGTGAAGTATGTTTCAGAATAGTTTAGTGACGTTGCTAGCTCCGCACGTCAGTAGTATACATATTTTTCACTATGGTGCTCTGCAGAATAGCGTCATGCTAAGTAGTTTTGTGGAGGACAAGCATACACCTCTGTCAACCGCACAACACTTCTCCTAAAAACCTAGCGCCTTCCCCTATGGCTCAGTCACATTAAACATCCATGCCTTTACAAACTGTCACTTAAAACATTTGATAGAACACGGGCACGGATTGACGTCCATGCAATCAGATAGCATCGTACATGTGCCTCTAGCTGTGCTTCTCGCTGTATAAGTGTGTTTCGCAGCTGCATGCCCACGCCCCTCGTTTCTTCTCGTTGTTTCTGCCCATCTCGTACTTGCAACTATTTCAGACATGACCGTGCCTGTTGCGTCAGCACATTCATGACTCTCAAGACCGTGCCTCGACAAGAATAATGACCGTGCTTGTAACAGTGAAGCGTACAGGTGATACATCCAGGACACCTTTGGGACCACCTTCTTGCTACTATTTCAGACATGACCGTGCCTGTTCCGTAGGCACATTCATGCCTCTCACAGTTGATTGAAAAACATTCCGGAAAACAGTAATGGATGCCTATTGTCAATCCTCACGTCACGTACATTCGTCGTACATTCCTTCGTCACACAAGTAATAGCCGTGCCTCTGCCACAGAACACATAAGTGAAAAACGATTCTTCCTGCACTTGTAAAACCCGGAATGCCCTGGATAAATGTAGAATCCCACCTTGCGGTAAAACCATGGAGGCCGATGCTTCTCAGAAACACATCTGTGGCTTTTTGCGCATGTAGTTGAGTGCACGGCTATTTGTTTGTGCCCGTGCCTCACGTAGCACCATAGCACGAATTGACGTCCGTGCAATCACATGGGGAACGTGCCTCCACTCCTATGGGGACTTCCGTAGCACCATAACTACTTTAGGCCCGACCTTGCAACTATTTCAGACATGACCGTGCCTATTCCGTCGGCACATTCATGCCTCTCGCAGCTAATTGAAAAACATTCCGGAAAAACAGTAATGGACGCCTATTGTCAATCCTCGCGTCACGTACATTCGACGTACATTCCTTCGTCACACAAGTAATAGCCGTGCCTCTGCCACAGAACATATAAGTGAAAAATGATTCTTCCTACACTTGTAAAACCCGGAATGCCCTGGATAAATGTCGAATCCCACCTTGCGGTAAAACCATGGAGGCCGGTGCTTCTCAGGAACACATTTGTGGCTTTTTGCGCATGTAGTTGAGTGCACGGCTATTTGTTCGTGCCCGTGCCTCACGTAGCACCATAGCACGAATTGACTTCCGTGCAATCACATAGCTTCATCTCCGTGCCTCACGTAGCATCGTATCTGTGCCTCATGTTGCGCCTCTTGTTGTATGAGTGCTTCTTGCAGCTGCATGTCCATGCCTCACATTGCTTCTCGTTCTTTATTACCATCTCGTAGTGTCCGTTGCAACACGGACACACAACAGTGCCTCTGAAGAAACACAGCACTGCTCCTACCAGCGAATGTATCACTGAAAACAATTGCCACTCCCAATGAATGTACCACGCCCGTGTATCTGTGAGTTAAACCAGCCACTTGAAGCATGCTTCTCTTGGTCAGAGAGTTGTGCCTCTACATACTGCCCCTGCATGCCTCGGGAGATAAATTATAAAAGTTAACATTTGACAGCAAACTACGCAAGACAACGATCATCTCCAGGACTTGCTGGAGACGACGGTTGTTAAAAACATAACTGCTGATTTTATTTTTACTTTTTATAAAGAAAAACCACGATCCAGAACCCACGGTGTGCACAACCGCATCGACAGTGAGATCGTGCACTCCTTTGCCACTTCCCCGCCCTTAAATTTAGACTCCCACCGCGGCCTTCTCACACACAAACAACAGAAATCGCCATTGCGCTCCCACTCATTGTTCCCCACGAAATACCAGGTTGCAGGAGGACGAACTGCTCCAGGCCATGGGATTCACCAGGGAATTCATGAAGGTGCAGGCCCACGGCAACACAAAGTTGCACGTGATCCACACCAACGACTTGCACAAGGCGGCGACCACCATTGAGCAGTACGAGCGACACCTCCAGTTTGAGCGCCACAAGATCGTCGGAGTTGATGTGAAGTACACCAACGACCATGGCGAAGATCAGAAACCCGCCCTCGTCCAGCTCTCCGTCGGCAAGGATCATCCGGTGCTACTCTTCCAACTGAGGGCGGCCGACAAGAACTGCACCAAGTTCAACAACTTTCTCACGGACCCCAGGTACACGTTTGTTGGCTTCTCCATCGACGGCGACATAGAGATGCTCGGCCGCGTCGGACTGGAGATCGCCCACTTCGTCGACATCCAGAAGGAATGGAGGGTGCCTACAGCTACCAAGCCTTTGGACTCTCTTGGGGACGTCGCAGGCATCCTTGTCCACGACGTTGAGCTCACCAACGCAGAACGCAGCCGCTGGGCGTGCATGCCCCTGTCCATGAGGCACATCGAGTACGCGGCAAAGGACGCTTATGCTGCGTATGAGATATGGAGCAACGTCACCATCATCCAGGAAGGGCTGCGCTGGGCAAAACTCGTCAAGGAGCAGACCAGGAAGCGCGCTAGGTCCTGTGGCGACTACGACTACTGAAGCAGGTGGTCCCGGCGAACAAAGGTATCTAGAACATTGCTCATGCCATTCTAGACTTCTCATTAGATTTGCTTTCTCTCAAGACTACCATTTGCTTGTTATAAATTTAGGTTTGCTTGTGTCCAGTTAACCTTGTAGTTTGCTTGTAGTTTACATGTCTTTTGCACAAGTTTATTTCCAGTGCACCACATAGGCATGCCCCAAGCAAGTTTACATGTCTTCACCTTCTCTCTGATAAGTTCATTAATGAGGCCTAATGCCTTCGAAAACACATGGAGCTCATAGTCCATGCCCCCCGTAATGAAAACGTGTCAGTGAAACCTTCTTTAAAGCAGAGGCACACCTTCACGTCCTTGGATCACGATCCTTTCGCGTCCGTACCTCCCTTAGAATCACGTCCGTGCCTCCAGTTCGTTACGTGCGTGCCTCTACGTCGGGTAAAACCGTACCTCTGTCGTGCGTAACGTGTTAAGAAAGTTGCTGACAACAAAAACATCAGCAAATCGAGCATTACATCCACCCCACTGGCACTAAACGTGACGTCATCAAAAACGCAAAGGAAGGAGCGTGCCTTACGGCCAGCTTCCGACGTATCGGGTCTGTGAAGATTTGCTTCCTTCTTAATATGGGACGTGACTATCGTAGAGGCATAGGCTCCATCCTTCACCTCCGTGCCTCGACAAGAACGACGATCGTGCTTGTAACAGTGAAGTGTATAGATGATACATTAAGGAGACATTAGGGACCACCTTGCACCTATTTCATACGTGACCGTGCCCATTCCGTCGGCACATTCATGCCTCTCACAAAAGTAATAGCCGTGCCTCTGCCACACAACATATAAGTGAAAAAAAATTCTTTCTACACTTATAAAACCCGGAATGTCCTGGATAAATGTCGAATCCCATCTTGCGGTAAAACCATGCCAGACAGTGCTTCTCAGAAGCACATCTGTGGCTTTTTTTGCGCATGTTGTTGAGTGCCTTTCTAGAATCTAACCATGTTGAACCCATGTTCAAATCTAACCACACTGAAATCTCTAGAATCAAATATGTGCCCCAGTTGAGACGTTTATTTTGTACTTGAAACTGCAATCTATAATAAAACAATACAGTGTAATAAAACATACGCCTTCCGACCCAAATACGGTACTTGAAACTTCAATTTGTAATAAAACATACACCTTCCGTCACAAATTAATTCGCTCAACCCTGTACTAACCGGTACAATGTGAATTGTACTGCAAAGTTGACACATTTATTTTGGGACGGGGTAGTACTACTACTTAAGAACAAAACACGATTGCTTGACATGGAAACGAAACTGTCTCCGTTCTGACACCGACGATTGCTTGACATTGTTCAACCTTTACAGGCACACAAAACATGAAAAGCATAAAAACCATGGAAAAGCAAACATCTACCAACAAAACTACACTACTCCCCGTTGTCAGAGATGTCCACTATCTCCATTCTGACATCGACGTCATTGGCCTCCGCCTCCTGCTCCACATCCAGCTCGTCAAAGAGCACATCGGTCTTCGCCTGTTCTTCCCGGAGGAAGCGCCGGTTGGACTCCACATACGCCTCATCTTGGATGGACTCCAGGATAGCGGTCTGCTCCGCCATCAAGGCCGACTCACCGAGATAAAACTCCGCCTCGTCTTCCTCGTCATCCTCGTCTTCCTCGTCACCAGCCTCCCCGTCGTCCTCATCATCTCCCTCCTCCTCGTCCTCGTCATCCTCGTCCACGCCTTCCTCGTTGTCCTTGTCATCCTCGTCCACGCCTTCC